>NC_140944.1:72158330-72375830 GCF_014529385.1 Adiantum capillus-veneris | reverse complement strand
TGGAAGCGTTTTGTGCTGGAGGAAGGGGGGGGAGGGGGGAACGCTACAGCTACTTCCATGGGCTGGGGGGAACGCTACAGCTACTTCCACGAGCTGGCAAGGTTTTCTCTCATTGCCCCGCGCTATGTGAACAAGGCTGCCTACCTGGGCCAAGGTGATTGGATGTAAGCTTACATCATTTCCCTTCCGCCGCCTGTTGTGAACCCAGCCTAAATCACATTTGGGCTAACCAAATCTTTTGAGCCACTTTTGTTATTGATGCTCCATTCTACATAGGCTGAAACACCCTCGGTATACGTCTCCTTTTTACCGGAACGCAATGCCAGCAAGTCATGCTACACAAAGTTTTAATAGTGAGCCCACTCTTGCAAGAAAAGTGAACCAACTCATTCAAGCAACAGCTTGTTCATTTGCGAACTTCGAGCAACTACTAAAAGATAACCCTGTTTCTCAAAGTATGTTTGATTAAAATTTAACCAATATAGCCCTTGAATGCTTTTTCATGGATAAAAAGCTTCTCCTCCAAACTAATTTGAGAAGAAATATGAACTTTGCACCACTACTTCTGCATACAATATAACACACACAGAAAAAGAAAAGCGAACATATACATTTGAGTATTTAGAATTGTCATTTTTGACAGGCAGGTGCATTACAACCGCCTCTGTGAGCTTTGATTAACCAACTCTGACACAAATAACAGCCAGAGAAGGCAGCTGCCTCTTAGCTTTTGATATAGTTTAATCGAGAATTTAATGCAATAGAGTCTCTTTAGTGGGATGCTGTATAGTTCCCATACTGTATAAATTAAATGTTGGGCCCCCAACTTACTTCAAAGCTGGTAAAGAACCACCTTTGAGAAAGGTGGAGAAAAGAGCAAAGGCTCTTTCTGGTTGATAGGTGGCAACCATATGACCTGCTCCTCTCACAGAGGCAAAAGTCAGGTTCGCATACACTTCACTCCATCCAGCTACCTGAGACAGCATAGTAAGAAAGATAAACATACATGTCTATACATATCTATACAAGCAACACACACACATATACATATACATATACACATATCTAGCAAATATACATATCTATACATGTTCAACACACACACACACACACATATACAGATATATATATATATACAGAGAGAGAGAGAGCCCTATTACCCAATACCTGATTATTGTGATACCATGGGTACCAGCTTACAAGTACCGGCAGCTTGAGAGCCCCGATGGAATACCGCGAGGATAAGACAGGAATACGTCCATCTGTGTCTCCACTGTCACCACAAATATAAGAGCCCCCCTTTAGCAGAGAGAACTCACCAATGGCCACTAGCCAAGACAAAAACAATCCGTATAACAATAATTTTGAGGAAAACTTTATACCTCAGCTAGCATTGAGAACTCAAACTTATTACCTGAACATCCATACACGCAAACCCCTTGCCATCAAATCTTTCAAAATGGGCAGCATTGTGATCGGCGAATCGTCCCAACTTGATATTTGATCACTGCCAGAACATTTATCACCAATTTTAGGAAAACTGTACTAAATCTTTCAAGCTATTGAGAACTCAAACTTATTACCTGAACATCCATACACGCAAACCCCTTGCCATCAAATCTTTCAAAATGGGCAGCATTGTGATCGGCGAATCGTCCCAACTTGATATTTGATCACTGCCAGAACATTTATCACCAATTTTAGGAAAACTGTACTAAATCTTTCAAGGCTAAATATGAACTCCAAGCCCCCAAAAGATAAATTATCTTCTCTGATGCCTAATGATAAATGTTTGCGCAACGATTAGATTACAATGTCCTGATACAGTTTAGCTCAAAGAAACCTCACATGAAAAAGTTCACTCATAGAAAAACACATGCTAGAGAGATATACTAATGTGCTCAGAATTGCTGATTTGGTATGAAGGATTCTTCTTGGAAAGAACTATGCCAAGTGAGTCGTGAGGAGTAAGAAGAGAAACATGAACGTCAACAAAGGCGGAAGCTAAGATGCCACAAAAATAGAGACACAAGCAATTATGGTGATTGCAAAGAGTTTCTCTTCCAGTACTTCAACCCACTCCCTTGCCACATGCTGAAATAAGAGCTGAGGGAAGAGAACTGCGCGAACTGGAGGTTGCTCTAAACTTAGCCCTTCACAAGAATTTAAAACATCTTTTAAGAAGCAAACCAAGATAATAAATCTGCTTAGATGGTCACTATGGTTAGTTGTGGTGACTATATTGTTCCTTTTGTGTCCATGTGCCTTTATGCTTTTGCTGTTTTAAACTGTGAAGAAAGAGTAAGAAGGTAAAACTTTCATTGAAGCTACTCAGTCTTCCTGCCGTGGTTTTTATAATGTGGCACTTTACTAGAGACTTGAGTCAGCCCTAAACAGGGTACTCCCTATTTTCAGGTCTCTAGGTCACTTGTACGGTCTCCTCTATTTTCTCTCCTCTCTTCATTCCAACAGGGCAACAGAGCAAAGCTATGTACATGCACCGCGGCTTTCCCTACCAAGTTTCAAAGGTGCACATAAATAGCTAGAAATCAGGAGTAAAGTGCACCTGCATCCTGTCCATTCATAAGGAACTCCTGTTGTATTAGCATGAAGAGCTTGCTGTACATCTAGCCGGTTTAGATACATTGCCACATGGTTGTCCAAGCAAGGATCAGCCTCACCGGCTCCCCCATTTGGTATTTTCTTGTCCATCTAGAATATCAAACACCATCATATTTTAGAAAACATGAAAGAAAAGGAACATCTCAACTCTGAGAGTTTGATTCAATATCAAAAAGAAAAAACTCTCGCTCCGCTATATCATGTTCAACCTAGAATGACAGTTTTAAATGTAGAGAATAGAAGTGATGGAGAAGGCGTAGTACAAAGCTACACACACACAAATCTGGTCTCGCTCCTTTTCTTCACTATCTCTTATATTGTATTTTACACCTTAGTATAATTTGAGCCCCGGCCATAATGTATCCCCTCATCGACCAAAGAACAAAATTGAAAATATGTAAACTCATGAAGGCTAAGCACTATGTTGCAGGTACTACTAGGCACTTGCGAAACACACCACCCTATTGGCTAAACCCTAATATAGCATAAATTACATCTTGCTGTGCTTATAACAAATTCTAGCATGCTCAAGGTCTTCACAGCCGATAACAACCTACTGTGCTTAGCACTCCATTAGAAAATTACCTCAGGTTTGAAGCTCATAGATCTACCCAGTCGAGATGAAGTCATGGACAAATCCTTGAGACGATGAGTTTTGAGGACAGATGGAACACAAACATCGCTGAAGATGTCGTAAATGTTGATGGGCCGGTATTGCGAGAACAGAGAGCTCAAAAGGCTAACACATTCGCTCGACCAGTTTGTTGTTGAAAAATCGCAAGCTTGTGAGACATTATGATAGAATGAATCTGAAACGACTGCATGGCTCCATGCATAATCCACTAATCCGGTCATGTCTAATAAATCATCGACGAGTGCATTTCCAATCTGGCTTTCACATAGGCAGAAAATCAGCATGTTTCATCAACGCATATCTCAGTAGGTAAAATGCATTTGCATCTTTGACTTGCTTGTCAACCACACAAGGGCATTACGACTGCAAAAAGTTTTGACTATGAGTCGCAAACATATGGGAAATCCCCATGTTTCACCAATATTGCGTT
Source organism: Adiantum capillus-veneris (assembly GCF_014529385.1). Classification (NCBI taxonomy): domain Eukaryota; kingdom Viridiplantae; phylum Streptophyta; class Polypodiopsida; order Polypodiales; family Pteridaceae; genus Adiantum; species Adiantum capillus-veneris. The sequence continues at coordinate 72,372,144 of NC_140944.1, read as the reverse complement.
AAACAGCTTCATAAACCTTGCAAAACGTATGAAGCTCATATAGGCATGCAAAAGAAAGAGAAAATTAACAAAATACACCTGAAATTTGTGGATAATCCCAAAATATCCCCAAATTTCAAAATTTCCCAATATACCCCTCGTATTTTACCAAAAATTCTCAAAATGCCCTTGGATTTTTTCAAAATTCCCAAAATACAGCTTGTTATTCTCACAAACATTTCTAAAGACATTTTTCTTTGCAAGTCTTCATAGGAATCCTTATTTGTATTCTCTCGGCGGCCAAAAGTTTATCTACAAAAATTAAAGATAGATATCTATTGTTGAAAAGAATAGACCATGCAAAAATCAAGCTAATACATCAAAATTTGGTACAACTTAGGATAAATTGGGAATTTTTGAAAGTTGAGGGGTATTTCAGACTTTCCACAAATTTTAGGTGTATTATGGTAATTTTCCCCAAAAGAAACAAATGATCAACTTCAACCCAGAGAAAAAAATTGCTTACAAGAATGCCCTTCAGCCGAATCTGAATGTTGCTTTGGCTAGCACCGTTCATCTGGGAAATTAAATATGCAAGTTGTGGAACATAATGGCCTACAATAGAGAAATTGGCAAGGGCTTATCGCAATAAATCAATTAGAAAACTTAATGAGTATTTTCATGCATGTGAGCAGATTTTTAAGAAAATGGCATATATCAGAAGTGAATAGCACATGAACAAACTTACCTGCATAACTTTCTCCTGCAATATAAAAGTCGTGGGTCTTATACTGGGGGAACCTTTCAAACCAGCCAACCAGAAAAGCGTAGGCATCCAATGCTACACACAATAAAAACATACTGCACATTAAACCCAGGTGACACAAATACACAAAGAAAGTGATGATTTGTGTGTTCATAAATTGTGTATGCACACAAAAGGTGCACAAACAAGCATTCCTAAGCACAGTTCCTATACCTCTAAAGCACAATTCTTGTATAGGAGGCCTGAACACATCTATGTTACACAAAGGGAGTCAAAGATGTGTGTATGCACAAAGAGCGCACAAACAAGCATTCCTGAGCAAAATTCTTCTTTAGGAGGCCAAAACACATATATGTTACACAAAGAGAGAAAAAGAACTGTGTACTCATAAATTGTGTATGCACAAAAGAACGCACACCTATGCTCTAGAGTATAGAAATTAGTGAACAGCTTGAGCATACCAGTTTGAGCGTCTCCAAAGTTCTCATAGTCAGAGGTGGTGTTGGAATAGGAGAAGCCCACCCCTGCCGGAGATTCCACAAACAAGACATTCGTTTCTGCCAAATCCACAGCAAGAAAATTATAAGTTGGGTATCTACTTTTAATCAAGGGCTCAAAAGGCTGGAGTGAAGGCTTTTGTTTTTTTTTTTTTTTGAAGGGAAGGGAGCACTCATATAGAAACAGCCTACGAGCAACAAATAATAAGGGCCCATCTTAAAAGCAAAGAGTCACCAATGCAAAGGGTGGCTCGGCAACACCAAAAAAGGCCTGCATACATCTCCACATGAACGCATATCATAGTTACAAGGAAACTCCGTTTCGGGGGCTATCAGATTGGAAATTCCATTTCCAAAGTCACCCGTTTCTCATTTCCTTTGAACCATTTCTACATGAAGTTTTGAGGGTTGCATACAAAATATATACAAAGCCATTGCTAATCCATTCCTTAGAAATGAGAAAGCCGTTTCTATCTTTGACAGAGCTTGCAGTCTCATTCCGTTTTCAGTTCCATGTGACTGTGATGCAAAGATGCTTTGCTGACAGTTTTGTCAAGGTTACCAATCACATCTCACAACTCTAGTCTGAACATATCTAACAACCGAAGACAATGCTGCGTGAATGGAGTTGAGGGTACTTTATGCCCAAAGAAGAGCACCACACTCGGCAAATTAATCACAAAATCGTTACCCATCACAATGTGATACTTCGCTAACCCAAGCATCAAAATCTCATCATGGAATTATTCCCTTTTATCAATGGCTGCGACCACAATAGCGGCATGCATAGGTCACTGCGGTAGGAGGAATGCCCACATAGCATGCATTCCACAGATAATGCCACTAACCATGTCAAATAATGTTTGTGGATTCGAAAACTGCACTTTGCGTACATAGGTAATGAAACTGTCTGCATAATAATTTAGTAACTTTGCATACGCGGAACTCATCATGTATCATGGTGTCTCTGAAAGGTCTTTTCTTCTGTTGGTTGAAATGCGGTCGTTACTGGTTTGAGGTCTTTTATACGAACAGCATACTTATATGCAAAAGAGCATCTGAGAGATCGCCCAATGTATTTATAATGAGCTGAGCTGCCAGTTCATTGTGCGTATTTGTACGACAACCTTCCCTTGTCCGCCATAGCCTGCTACGCAACACTGCAGCGTAATCTTGTAGCTGTTGCTAGCCTCAAAACTTACCAACTAAAAACTCCAAGGGTTTAGTGTAATCCCACCTACAACATATCTGAGATTTACCTCTAAATTTTATACTTGAAGGGTAAAAAACCTACAAAAGTTAGAGAGATTTAGTGCAAAAACCTTCAAATATAGTCAATATGTTAAGTCTTGTGTGTTTCCCAGTTTTTGGCCAAAAACAAAAAATCGAGCACTCCTTGAAGCCGATCACCAAAAATGAAGATGTCTGTTGTTAGTGCCACATGGCAAGTTGATGATGCCAAACTTTTAGTCTTCCTATTTCTTGTAAGAAAGGCGGTAACATATACACAAGAAGTTTTCTCACAATAATTCCTACATTGTGACTTACCTCAACATCATGAGCTTCTGTGAGGGAGGCACTACATACCTAGCTAGGTACGATTGGGAGCAGGGGACCGCCGGCCCGGTGGGGGGGCCGGGGGTCCCTTGCCCCCAATCGTACCTAGCTAGGTATGCGGTGCCTCTCGAGCAGAAGCTCGTGATGTTATTGATTGTATGAAAAACACTAGAAAAGACTCCGTTTTCCTACATGAGAAAATTTCTAAATCTTCTTGTGATAGCATTCACTTTGAGAGATACTTGACATCTGTTATCTTGTCTCTATAAAGAGAGACATTGAGTAGCATGTTACATACTCTTTCTCATTCTCTTATGTAGGTGGAACATACACACACACACACACTCATGGAGCACCTTATATCTCTTCCACGAGATTATATGGTTACAAAAGATGAAACAAATGTGGAAAGGTAATATTCTTTTGAAATTTGTTTCAACAAAAAATGGCATCAACAAGCCAAAATGACAGACTTAGGTATGAGCCATGAGCCAATGGCATGCTCCTTTTGATACATTTTTCTTGATTTTCTACCACAAACACTCGAGCATTTGAGTTAGAAGAAAAGATCATCAAAAAAGGGATTCAAATATTCCTTGCTATTAATGGGGCACATTGTCGCACCTCCAAAATGGAAAGTTCGCTCGAAAAAATTAGTAATGAGAAAAAGCCGGGGCTACCTTGATTACTAAGCATTGAGAAACTATACTTAGGTTTGTGCCTAAACCTGTTTGATAAAGTTATGGATCTCAAGTGAATGTCCAAGGTCATTTAAGGTATTTTAAACTTATTTGACATGAGAATTCATTGAGTCTAGCAATTCAGTTTAGGGGTATATAGGTACCTCCAGCCCCATTATAATAATCATCTAATTCATTGGCGAGTGTGTTGGTTCGAAGAATCTCTCCTCTCTCTCTCTCTCTCTCTCTCTCTCTCTCTCTCTCTCTCTCTCTCTCATTCTGCCATTCATGCCAACTTGCTTTATAAAACAAGAGCTGGTGCAACAGCCTGTGCAAGTTTTTGCCAAAAAGTGGATGCAGATACGGTACAATTATTATTGAGTATGTGGCCCTTGTCATATGCCGCAACATTCAGGTGTGTAGTATCTCCATTTTAGTCAACACGTGATCATGTGATACCATGTGGCTTTGGTGAGTTGCACAAAGAGCTAAGATAGAGTTCCATTTTTAGAGGTTGACCCATCTTTGTAGGACCCCCTGGTGGCCATGTGGTAGATACCCTTGCCTCTTGGGAGAGACGCCTTTTGGCCTTTTAACAGGCGCATAGCCATTGTACTATATATGCGCTTTTACATCGTCTACTTTTGTTACAGACTTAAGCACCCCAAGTCAGAAATCTGGCACGACACGCGAGAATCACTTAAAAATAATTCACACACTTGATCACAGTTTACTTGAGTGAACACAGCCCGACGTAATTCCGTGCCCAGAGAGATTGGCCCCAAAGACTAGTGCCCCTTTCGGTATTTCTTTTTATATTAATGCTTGAGCAAAGTTACAACTCCTGAGAGACCTTTGCTCTCAGACTATGAGTCCAAATGCTATGTCTACTCTTTGGTAAGACGGATATGCTTTGAAAAAAGCACACGCCTCAAGCTCTAATACCATTGTCACGGGACGAGCACCACGTGCCAACGGAAAAGAACAGACTGAACAGACTTTTAGCACTTCAACAACAACTGAACTGAAAGAGATGGAGAGCACGCGCGACACGGAGTGGCAGAATTCCACCCGAGAGAGTACTGGCCCCAATCCTTGGCGCCCCTTTCGGTAATTCTTTATATTACTTGAACTTAATACAATGCCGGTACTCGTGCTTTGCACCTTCACCCAAAAGAGTGCTAGAGAATAAGCCCTTTGCACTTATTTAAAGTGCCTTTGGCCTATGAAAAGTAGTTTACATGAAAAGCTTCAAACTCAAAATCATTTGGCCACAAAAGCACTAGCGCACAAAAAGCTGCCAATGCGTTTTGGGAAAATCTGTACAGTATGTCAGCACAAAATCTGGGTCTGTCTGTATAGTTTTCCACATCCTCATGTCAGCACAAAATTGGTATTGCTGCCACGTCAACATAGCCAGCGTGAATTCCAAGAATCCATAGAGTTGCCACATCATCAATTCTTTGCGTGTGTGTGCTGGGGGGGGGGGGGGGGGGGGGGGGGGCTTCCTTTATTTTTAATGCCTTTATGTCACTTGGACCCCATCAAACAAGGTCCCATAAGATGGTGGGAACTCTTCTTTAAAATAGGCCACTCAGCAAGACTTTGTAAGTCGATAAACTTCGTCTGTTGATTCTGCTTCTTCACTTAGGGTTTAAGGCTTCTCGGCCAGGATCTGCAACTTGGCTCCATTCTTCAATGGCTTGACATGTCAACAACTTTGACGTAGTATCCCAGCAAATTGGCTCGTGATTGTGAGAAACACAAACGAAGGAGAAGAAGAGTTTGAGCATGGCAACACCTTTGGAATCGGTGGGTGCAGTGACGTGGAGCAAGAACGTGGAGAAACTTGAGGAAGGTTATTTCCAATTGGATTGACACTTCGATTTTTTACCTGATCCTCAAAGTTCTTCCCCTATAACCTTGACCTCAAGCTGACTCTCCCGTGTTCAAACGCCAACAACAAGCTTCTTCGAGACAACTATGCTCATTGGAAATTGTTTATGTTGTTTTGGTTTCTACGCAAAGCCTTGTGGGACATTGTCCATGTCTCTCAAACAAGACATGTGAGCTCCAACAACAATAGGTGGACTCGCCTTCGGGATATGTGTTTCTTCAATCATGCGTTGATTGGGATGCGAGTATTCAATCTGCCATTGTTCAAGCACTCACAAAGGGACCTCTCTCGTTGTACAGACTTTGCAAATTGTGAGTGAGACATGGTCAAAGCTCATAGACATATTTAATCCAGACTCTACGATGCAAGCCATCACCCTTCTCAAACATTTATTTTCCCTCATGTTTGAAACCCAGACTTCCATGCAATCATTTTTATGAAGGCAAAGGTCGTCCATGATCAATCTCAACTATGGATAGTGCATAAACCAGTACTCAATTAGCTACCTTGGTGCTTACGAAGTTGCTTGAGGAGTATGACATGGTTGCAAAGGTATTATGCTTGCAAATTACAAAGAAAAGCTAGATTTTGATTATCTCAACTCTTTTCTCATTGAGGAGCAAGTTGTTTTACTCTCCAAAGGGAAGGTTTGAGTTTCAAAAATGCAAAATGCTCCATCAAAAACTAAAAGGGAGTCCTAGAGCCATTGTTACAACTATGGAAAGCAAGGTCATCTGTCTTGAGATTGTACATCCAAAGGCAAAGGCAAGAGCTCTCAAAAGACGTACCAACAGATGCTATCTTGATGAGGACATCAGTAACAATGATTCTACCAAGAACTTAATCGAGCTTGCTATTGTGGTGTAACCCACACTAGCAAAAGCTCCAACCTTCTTGTCAATGCAAGGTGCCGCAACATGCTTCATCCACGGAGAGAGACATGAGTGGCAAAGGACAAGTGGTACTCCCAATACTTGATTTGGGCCCGTGTTAGAGTTCAAGTCATAAGTATTTGGACCCGTGTATCAAAGTTAAGAGCACATTGCATCTAGTCGCATGAGTAGAAACTAAGTAACTATATGGGCTAAAACATGACCATGGAAAAAACCCTACTAAAGAGAGTAAGAGTGCCTTGGCCACCAAATGAAGAGAGAGAATGAAAGCTACCTTTGAAAGAGACTCTCTCTCTCTCTCTCTCTCTCTGTATTTTTGTACCCAGACATTGGATTGGATCCACAAGGATTGTATAAGTTTGGTCTTAGAGGTTATTTTGGACTATTGAAGACATTTAATATAACATTTCATTCCATCTCATCTCTCTCTCTCTCTCTCTCTCTCTCTCTCTCTCTCTCTCTCTCTCTCTCTCTCTCTCTGTGTGTGTGTGTGCGCGTGCGCGCGCGCACGCACGCACGCAGAGACACACACAAACATTGGTAAGCCCATGCTAATTATGGAAACCTACATGACCTAGCTATAAGCTCACTTACATGAGCTTGAAATATCACAATATCTACCATGCCCAATGATGCAACCATGATTATGCCACCCACGATGTACTCAAATCTCAATACCTTTTCAAAAGTCACTTTTCTACTCATTTTCATGCAAGAAAAGTTCTTTTGGTGGTTCTCTCTTATAGACATCTCGCACACACAATAACACAATGCTGCCTCATTTGTGGACCCACCATAAGAATGCCTACCATGCCCCATGGTGCATTGAATGATGCAACCATGATTATGCCACCCATTGCGGCACTCAAATCTCAATACCTTTTCAAAAGTTCTTTGTGGGTTATCAATTTCTCTCTTACAGACATCACACATACAAGAGCACAATCCTGCCTCACTTTTGGACCCACCATAACGCCAACAATAAATATCAATGCTCCATACCCTCGTGTCATCTTTTAGGTGAACCTTATTTCTTTTAGTGGAAGAAAGTCTATATTATTCCTTGTAGCCCGTGCACATATATCCTTTTTACTTAATTTGGATTTTGGCCGTTTTCTGATTAAGCACCCTCAAAAGCTCAAGATTGCACCTTACCCAATTACCCGCTTATAGCTAACTTCCACCTTAAGGCTAGGGGAGGATTGTATGTAACCCTATGCTAATAGCAACCTATACAACCTACCTCTAAGATCAATAACATGACCATGAAGCATGAACATAGCTACCGTGCCCACATGATGCACTTCATCATGTACACAAATCTCGATGCCCATAAAAGAGGTACTATTTTACTCAATTTCATTATACCATAGGAGTTGTTTTCATGTCTCTCTAATCATCTCTCTTACAGTGCTCTTGCACACACTAGCACAATGAATGTCTTCACGGGGTCTCACAAGCCTCTCCCTGGTTGAAGCTAGTTGCGGCAACCTCCACCCGACTAAAAATCTGACTTCGTAGCCATTGTGGTCACTGGTTCACACACTGACAACTTGAGTCTTGAACTCCAACACATGGGTCCAAATTATTTGTAGGGAGCTTCATTTTGCCGCCCACCATAACTTCAAAATTATATGCATTTATGCAAATGTATACTAATATACATAAATATAAATACAATTAATACATCGATGTACATATACATACACACACACACACACACACACACACACATTCACACACATAAATGTGTGTGACGTATGAGTGTGCCCTGTGTTGTGAATGACAAGTGCACTAATCCCATATTTATCTAATAAACTATGGCAAACCTGTGAGATATATGGTATGTGAAGTTGCTTAACTCGTAGGCTATCTAACATTTGGAATACATGTTTCTGTCATCTAAATTCTGTACCGAGGTATATATGAGTATGTCACCCCTTGCCCAAGAAGGTGTTAATTCGCTAAAATCAAAGGCCGGTGACAATGCTAAAAAAAAACTTTTTCTCCAAAACTTGGAAAACCTACATATGATAAATATTACAGATAAATTGACAACATAAGAAGTTTTTTACACCAAATTTTGTAAGTTCTCACCTTCAAAATTTAAAATTTAGAGGTAAATCTCAAGATTAGTAGGTGGGATTACACTAACCCTAGGTTTGTTGGGAGCATTGGGACTTGGAGATTACTATCTAAAAGCCTTCAAATCAGCCACACGGGCTGACAAAAGGCTAGTCTTTGGAGTGACCAAGGTCAAATGTCAGCAAGCACTAAGGGGACTCCCCCACTAAAAGATGATCCTCAAATCTCATTTTCACAGGAAAGGTATTCCAAGTTGTTGGGAAGGTTAAAATAAAGATATGGAAAAAAGAGAGAATGAGGGAAAGTGAGGAGTACCCATATTCCAGGCATGTTTGTTGAAGGAGACAGAGGCTCCGTCCGAGTTCACACGGAAGGGGCCTATCTCCTCGGCGGCCCCATACCCCACAGATGAGCATCCAGGCCCTACAACCACAGTGCACACCAATATCAGACCAAATCAATCATATGATTTCCAAAGGCGTCAATTGAAACAGTTGGAAAGGCTTGCAGCTTCCCATGTGAGACTCTCCTGCAGAGGAAAGCGAGAGCTCAAGTCTTATTTGGATTATTTTTCTTTAAAAAATATGGCACTGCAATTATTGAACAAAGATTAGAATTGCATTTATTTATTTCGTTATTTAGAAGCTTAAGAGCACATAATTTAGCAAAACTCTCTCTCTCTCTCTCTCTCTCTCTCACACACACACACACACACATGTGTGTGTGTGTGTGTGTGTGTGTGTGTGAGAGAGAGAGAGAGAGAGAGAGAGAGAGAGAGCCCTTGCTACTATGGCTGATGAATGTCTCTCTCTCTCACACACACACACACACGTGTGTGTGTGTGTGTGTGTGTGTGTGTGAGAGAGAGAGAGAGAGAGAGAGAGAGAGAGAGACCCACCTCCATTCATCAGCCATAGTAGCAAGGGCTCTCTCTCTCTCTCTCTCTCTCTCTCTCTCTCTCTCTCTCTCTCACAAAATACACTACCACCCACCATTGTGTGTGTGAGTGTGTGTGTGTGTGTGTGTGTGTGTGTGTGTGTGTGTGTGTGAGAGAGAGAGAGAGAGAGCGCTACCCACCTCCATTCAGCCATAGTAGCAAGGGCTTGGACGCAGACTCCGCGGAGTTGGCTTCAAAAAACCAGTAGAAAAGAGCCCTGCCATGACTTGCATTCACAGTCACATACCCTGCATACTGCGCAAACTCCACATTAGGCGGCTGCCCGGGCAGGCTGATCACCCTATCCCTTTCCCTGGCCAGTGTGAACTCATCTCTCTGCTCTTGCCCTCGAACACACTCGCTCATTGATCCCCATACTAAAGCCACCACCATACAGCTCCACATCTTCTTTCCCGTGCCTGCGCTGCTCAATTTAACCTGAAAATGCAAATTGAAGGGCCATAATGATATATAAATTTGCAAAGGCAACTATAGCACGTGGTAATTAAGCGAAATGGAGAAACGATCAAAGAAAGTAATTAAGTAAGCAAAAGAGAAGGGAGCACCATACCATTGAATTCAAACTAATGAAATAGAAGCCAAATTCAATGGCAACAGCACTATCAGAATTGGTGGGCAAAGAGTCTTTTATATACAATATATACCGACAAGGCTGAGAAATGATATTAAGGATAGCATAGTTAAAAACAATAATTAAAAACTCTAAACAGATCTGGGTACTGTATATATGGCGGTAAAGTAAAAATAGGGTCAAGAAAGGGATGATCAAGAGCTCTTCGAGTGTTCTACCAGCCCTGCAAGCAAGCTTCTGAGGAATGGGAGCTGTCTGTATGAAGAGCTTCTGCACTGTGGGATTGAAGCGGAATGCTTGCAGTACACGCCGTAGTTTCAGTTGAGCGCGCTTTTCCTTAAATAAGTAACACTATTCCTCAGTCAGCAGGGAAAATATTTTACTAAAACTAGCAGGATATCAAGCAATTTTAATTTCTGGAAAGCGGTGGAGAAAACAAGAAAAATTAAATAGAACGCATGTGCAACGGAGAGAGAGACAGCGAGAGCGAGAGAGAGAGTATCTCTATCTCAGTGCACGTGAGTGGCAGTTTTTTTCTTTTTCTGTAATTTTTTTCGACAATCGCTAACTACTGGATTTTTCACTTTTTATCGCGCGAATTACCTCTTTTAACTTTTTACCCTCATTGAGTCATTATTCCCTTCAGTAACGCCATAAAATTATTAGCGTGCTTCATGCAAAACGATCGCCTGATTCGGCTGAAGAAAATCCTTGTTTTTGAGGGTAGTATTTTTGGGTTTCAAAGATTTTCTCTCTTCTCTGATTGGCCAAATGTGCAAACTGGCTGCCGTCGAAAGTTCGATAGTGGTGCAGAGAATTTGAAATTTTCAACTCTCTGAACACAATTCGCTTTTTGTTGCATTGACCCCCCTCTAGCATAGCCTCACCCATATCTCACACGGACATTTCGCTCATGACTCGAGGAGGTGGGTTTAAAGCCAGAGGAGTTCAGCGTGCACGCTCACAAACCATTCAAAATGCTAAGGGGGGGGGGTTCAAACTGCCCACCCAAAAGTGTGTTATAGGGGTGTACTAGAGAGTACGTGGCAAATCACGATTTGCCCAAGATGTTAAACGAGTTTTCGACCCCCTTGCTTCAGGTGGCCTCTTCACCCCGGATGCCTAGAGCTTCCACTTCTTTTTCGGTGTGAAACGAGGGCAAGCCTTGAGCCTGAGATGTCGAGCCAGTCTGTGCCTAGGCTTTTGAAAAAAGAAAGTATGATTGCAAATTTGGCAAGCGCTTTTATGGAATCGGGCAAGTAGATTCCCAAAAAGATTCTCTCTCTCTCTCTCTCTCTCTCTCTCTCTCTCATTTCCTTGGCACCTCTTTCCTTAGCAATTTGTAACCTCTTCCTCCCTCTCTCACTCTGTCTCATATACTCTTCTCTAACTCTCTCTCACACATGCTTTTTCTACCTCTCTCTCTCTCTCTCTCTCTCTCTCTCTCTCTCTCTTTTGTCACCAAGTCCATAACTCTATTACTGAGTATGCTAATCCCCAAAGTGCCAGGGTGGCCTGCTCAGGGGCATACAAACTGATACAAAACGCTCGAAGGCAAGAATACAAGGTTGCACGTAAGCATAGAACCTGTAAAATGGGAAGAACTGAAAATACTGAAACTACAAGGATGTCCGCAGGTATAGAACCTGTAAACTGTAAAATCCTGTAAAATTGAAAAAAACACCAGGGGAAAAACCCATCCTAATGAGGGTAAAAGTGCCCTGGCAACTAGGTAGAGTAGAGAAAGGTGACGGTAACTCCACGGGCCTCTGAAGGATAGGCACCTCGTAGCTGACGAACAGTGGAACCTTCAGGAAGTTGGTGAGGGGGCAGTTGTTGTGCAGCCCAAAACCTGCCAAGCACGAACACGCCCAGCGCCAAAAAGGACACCAAGTCGTGAGGTAAGAGTATGGGCGAGAAGCGGCTCATGAAGGAACCACGAGGAGCATCTGCAACAACCGCAAGCCAAGACAGGAGGTAGCAGAGTAAAGCTTCACAGTGCTGAGAGCCAGCTTTCGACAAAACTGGAGCCGCGATGCAGGCGGGTGTCGAAGGCGGCTAAGTCCAAAACGCGCGCTGCAGTGTACAACCCATAGTAGAGGCGAAAGGTGACTTCACGAAGCAGTGGAAGAAAATCGGTGCGGATCCACCTGAAGAGGCACCTTGCCAGGACTCACAATCGCGCAATACAGGACGCTGCACAACACATTCACACGCACAAACAAACAGTTGCACAGGCAACCGCACCCATACACACAGGCACACAGACCAAAGAACACAAAACCAACCACGGAACCACTCACAAACACGCACACAGGCACACAAAGACACACTCACAAACACACCCACACACAAACACACACGTGCACACAAACACACACACACACACACACACACACACACACTCCACAAAAACACACACATATACACTCACACAAACACCCACACACACGAGTTGACGCAGGCAAAGGCATGCAAGGGAGGGTGGGCTTGCAAGGAATGTGCACGACACAGCTAATGCCTGAGGCGAAGTGGAGGCAGCCGAGGGTTTCAATGGAGTAGGGTTAGCAACTGGCAATGAAGAAGGCAAATCTGGAAAGGGGCTGAAAGAGAATGCACAGGCGAGGGCTGAACAGGGCTGGAGGCAGCGGTCGCAAACCTGGAGGGGGGCGGATGCAGATACAGGCGACGCGATGGCAGCCCGCCAATGGCAGGACAAGGGGGGGCTGGCGCGGCAGCAGCAGGGCACTCATCGCTCCCTCTCCTCCTCCTCTCTCTCTCTCTCTCCCTCTCTCTCTCTCTACACTCACTCTCTCTCTCTCTCTACACACCCTCTCTCTATCTCTCTCACTCTCTCTCTCTCTCTCTCTCTCTCTCTCTCTCTCTCTCTAGACACACACACCCTCTCCCTATCTCTCTCTCTCTCTTATATGCACTCTCTCCCTCTCCCTCTCTCCCTCCCTCTCTCTCTCTCTATCTCTCTTTCTCTTTTTTACTCTCTCTCTTGATATCTCTCTTACTCTCTTCTTCCCCCATTCAATCTCTGCCTCTCTTTCTCTCTCATTTCATGTCTCTTCCTCTCCCATTCCCTTGGCACCACCATTGCTCAAGAGAAATTGCAAACTCTCTCTCTCTCTCTCTCATGATTGTCTTCGTTCGTTCAACCAATGTTGGTATATTAAACAATAACAAGGAGTCGCCACGAATATCTGAGCAGAATACTATCTCTTTCAAAAGATTATGTCTTGTGTTCATTGAAGACCGTGAACTATTGTAGAGAGAGAGAGAGAGATTTCATGCTATAACTTTATGATGTCCATTATTACAATGCCAAGGATTGTGGCTAAAAATAAATACTTGATGTTAGTTCTCTCCCTCTCTCTCTCTCTCTCTCTCTCTCTCTCTCTCTCTCTCTCTCTCACACACACACACACACACACACACACACACACACACACACACACACACAAAGACACCCGTAGTTGACCATGAAGAGAGAGACTTGATGAGCAAGGGAAAACTTTCACTACAATGAAAAACATGATTACAATGGCCTCAACAGGGAGGTGTACATGGGTAAGGCAATGGTGGAAACATCTTCAATGGAATGCCATATGGATGCTGATATGGGACAAAACATTCATATCCTTACATAATTAAAGGAAGAGGGAGAGCACCCATTGTTGGAGGCGAGAAGGACGTCCATCCATGTGGTGCTGAGACGCGAGTGTAGGATCCAATGGAACAATGGGTGGCATGGTGGATATGGAGTGTGTAGGACTCTAGGAGGAAATACATGTGGTGGATGGATGCATAGTTGTAGATCTCAATGGTGGTTGCATTGTTGCGGAGCGGGAAACCTCCCCAATATGAGACTTTAGCCCCAAAGGAGGGTAGTGCATGATGGAAGCAATGCATTTCTAGAAGCACCTCTCTTCCATCTCTATGCTAATGCAATGCCGGTTGAGAGTTTTGCATGCCCTCACCATAGTGTCTGCCCTAGCAAAACAATCAAGCACTGCATGTCCCTCTTGAAGGAAAGTGTTAAGCATCCACCTGCATATTTATCCACATAATAAGTGACAATATATCATAGATGAAATATATTGAATTTTTGGTCCTTAAGCGAGTGGTTGTGCTAGCCAAAAATACCTCGTGAACATCTCGCTACGCTCAGCCACGTAACAGATTGGATTTCTCAACATTGTCTATGCTATATGGCTGTGTCCCAACAAAAGTCTTTGACTCCTTGAGTATGTCCTTGTCTACTTCAAAACCCTCGACGTTGTCAGCAATGTCGCCAGCTTCTCGATCGTAGTAAGGAGGCTAATATCTAACTTTACCAAATGATTTTCTCATATTAAACTGATCATTTAATGTGGGAGAATAAACGGAAACAAGAGTTAGAATTGAGACATGTGCTTCTAGACCTATCTCAAAAGGGGACCAAAAGGAGAGATGGTTACATCTCAATACGGGTCCAAAAGGAGATGGTCTACCAAAGAGCAATGTGTAATAAGTGCTTCTAGACTTATCTCAGCAGGGGACCAAGAGGAGAGATGGTTACATCTCAATACGGGTCCAAAAGGAGGTAGTCTATCAAAGAGCAACGTGCAACTAATGGAGCTTAAAATACCTTAGGGTTAGCTTCATTAAAGACCTCCAATGGTTAGTGTTAAAAGTCCTTTGACCTTAAGCAAGCTAGGGGTGAGCTTGAGGTGGGAACCCGACCTAAACTTGTCTTTGACCTTAAGCAAGCTAGGGTTGTGCTTGAGGTGGGAGCCCGTGCTTTTTACCTTAGGCAACCCAAGCTAGGGCTGAGCTTGAGGTGGGAACTCCACCTAAGGTGCTTGTCATGCTTGATGACTAAGGTACTTGAGATACTTGTCCTACTTAATTAAGAAGTTCCTTGAGAAGCTTCCTATGCATGGGGGTAAGATGCTTGAGTCAAAAAGAGACCCTGCACACTTAATAAGGAAGTTGCTTGAGAAGCTTCTTATGCATGGGGGGTAAGATGCTTGAGTCAAAAAGAGACCCTACACACTTAATGAGGAAGTTGCTTGAGAAGCTTCCTATGCATGGGGGGTAAGATGCTTGAGTCAAAAAGAGACCCTACACACTTAATGAGGAAGTTTCTTGAGAAGCTTCCTATGCATAAAAGTCCCAAAGGTTGGGGAATCTTGACCTAACCTTCCACTCACCCAAGGAGCACCCCTTTTCTAAAAGGGCACATGGGACACATGTCAGACTCTCACTAAGCTTAACCACATGGTGTGATTGAATGCTATTGGTTGGGCTAAAGAGGGGTCCAATGAGCTTCTACTTCCATCCAACAAATATCGAGATATTTTCAAGCTCTCTCTCTCTCTCTAAGGGGTAAGTAGGACACTTGTCAAAAGACTACCCATGTACTTGACTGCATGCTGCATGTGATTGGCTAGGGGGAGAGGGTCCAATGAGCTTGCAGCATGTAGAAATTTTGCCCAAAGCAAGGAAGGGGGGTGCTAGGGGGATATACTCCACACACACACACACTCATTTGGAAGGGCATTCTCACTTGGTGAAAGTTGAGGAACTCCACCTCCTTCTCCAAGCTTGTGATAAGTGAGAGCCTACATCAACACTCTTGGCTATGGAATGCAAATCCAACCAAGAGCCATGCTTCAATGCTTAAGCTTGCCATCTTCTCCATCTCCATTACTATGCTATTATGTATGCTAGCAAGAAGAGTAATGATAAGTGAGGAACTATTTCTTTCTCCTATGGAATGTTTCTTCTTCCTCTTCCCTACCCTCATTCCTCGCTAGCTCTCTCCACCTTTGAAGGTGTTTAAGGCCTTGGGACTGAGGCTTGGGATAGTTAATGCTTTCTACAAAGTTTATGTTATGCTTGTGATGCATGAAGCTTTCATCTTCATTGCATCACCTAGGTCACAAGGAACACAAAGATTGTATTGTACCAAGTCTCTCTTGATGGGAGAAACTATAATATAAATGCCTATTGGAGGGGGGACCGGCTCCATATGAATCTGGTCCTCAACTATTGTCATGTTCTCTAAACTCTATCTCTCTTGCAAAAGTATTGTTTATGCCAAGTTAACTAAGTACCATGTGTATGTTGCTACCATCAATTAAGTTCACCCGCTATGCTCACAAAGTGATCTCTCAAAAGTGCTTCACCTAATTTCCTAATTCCCCTACTCTCAAAGTTCATAGGCCATTTCCATTACATTGGTATCATAGTATTTGGTTTCTCTTTTCTTGCTTAAGAAGAGGGGTCCTTAAGTAGCCTATTAATGGTTTATTTTGTTAATTATATTAGGGTAAATGGGACTGGGATCTATTATCGATTTTATTGAGCCCACTATGTGGGATATAGTGCACACCATGGGAGCTTTGGTCTTAATAATGGAGTCTTTTTAGACTTGCCTACGGATTTACCATTATTGAGCCATAAGAAGTCCGAAAGGAGCTATCCCTTGGCAACTCTGCTATGTTAAACCCACTCCACTACTCTCTATACTTAAACAAATCGAGCCGTGGGTGTAGATACTTGAGTGCCTATTTTCAAAGGCTAAGAGGAGTAGCAAGTAAGGTTTTGAATTGCCAAAGCATACACTAAGTAAACATGAAAGTTTAATTAACATGGCTAAAAATAACCAAGAGAGTAGAATGAACATTGATAACTTTGATTTTGCACATGAAGGTGCCAATCATGATGCCCCCATGTTTGTTAATTATCTTGTCAACTAGGTTGCAACAGGCTATGGGCAAGGCTATGGGCAAGGCTATGGGCAAACCCACTTTGCAAGCCAAAGTTACTCAACAACTTCGTGCTTATGGGATTTTCTTTCCTCTCCAAGAGGAGAGAGAGCTTACGAGGCCTCTTGAAGAGACCCCCAAAAGACGACTCTCTCCGATATGAGAGGAGGAATCAAAAGATCAAGAAAGTAATGAATTCCTAAATTCCTCCAAAGATGTGGCTCCACGAAGAAGGCGGTCTAGACGATCACCAACTCCTCCCAAGAGGAAATGGTTAACCCATAGTCCTTCTCCTTGTCACTCCAAAAGGGAAGAGAGGAAACAAAGGAAGAAAAGGGCAAGAAAGAGGTCACCCTCTTCCTCTTCTCCTTCTTCTTCACCTTCCTCCTCTACCGATGAAAGCTATGGCTATTCTCCTAGAGAATACAAGAGGGGAGGACATCGCAAATCTTACCCTGCATGGCAAAGGTCACAAAAGCTAAAGAAGTTCAAAGAGGGAGGAAAGAGTATCTCTTTTCTCACCTATGATGGCACCTTTGGTGCTACCGAAAAAGTATTGGCCTTCATCCAACAATTTGATGCGGCCTTTGGAGACGAGGGATTCACGGAGTCCTCCAAGCTACCCATGTAGCTATGCACTTCCAAAAATCGGCTTGTCAATGGTGGGCTAGCCTTCGTGGCAATGGTGAAGCCTCAAAGACATGGAAAACTCTACGAGTTTCCATCATGAAGCAATTCCTTGCAAGTGATGCAAAGGACAAAGTGCTTACCAAATGGTGAAGTTTAAAGATTCTCTCTCATGAGTCTATCCACAAATATGTGGACAAGTTTTGGGATTTACATCTCAAGACTACTATCTTTCAAATGATAGACTTTTCCGTGCAAAAGAAACAATTCTGTGCGGGATTACCCAAAGAGATGGCCAAGTATGTCAACTCTCAACGGCCTGGTCCTATCACCAGGGTAATCCACCACACCATGGTTGCTTTGCGCATCAATTTCCAGCAAGGGCTAGATGGAATGTCAAGCCCATGGAAAATAAAGACAAAAAGTGATGCTAAGGGAAAATCCAATGCCCAAAATTCTTCCCAAAGCCATTCCAACAACAACAACAAAAATCGGTCCAAGGAGAAGGGAGTTTACAAAGGTAAAAATAAACTCTCTCCTAAAGAGCTATAAGATTTTCGTAAGGACCACAAATGTTTTAAGCGTGGTGAGCAAGGCCATGGTTATCGTCTTGACCCAAGAGAATTGCCCGCAATGAGACTCCTAGAGCCTCTATGTTTGAAGTTCCAAAAGAGGATGCTCATTGCCAAGGATTTCTCCTTTCCTATGCTTGGGGAAAGATGCAAGAGAATGATGCCTTTATTTTGTTTGACCCTGGTTCAACTCACAACTTCATATCCACGGAGTTGACCACTAAGCTAGGCATACAAGCCCATGAGATGGGAGATGCATTGAAAGCCAATGGAGCTATCAATAGACAAGACGTCTCAGTTACTTCCTTAATTGGAAAATTAAGGCTTCATGTCCAAAGCTATGTGGACAAAAAGGATTTCTTCATCTCCCCTCTCAAACAAGAGAATGTTATTGTTGGGGCACCATGGTTTAATCGCATGGCTTCCAACATGAATTTCCTTGAAAGGAAAGTCTACTTCACCTACAGGGAAAAGAGCATGTACATAGATTCTAATGAGTCAGGGAACACCATATCCTCGCAATAAAGGGAATCAAGAGGATTAGAGTTGTCTAATTTCCTAAATGGATCCCAAGATGTTTTCATTGATGACATCCCTAGTGCATGAATTGGTGGAAAAAGGGATGGTGAGGTCTAGCTCCTCTCCATTTTGTTCACCATTTCTTTTAGTGCAAAAGAAAGACGACAGATATCACATGTGTGCCGACTATAGAGCACTAAATAAGATCACTATCAAAAATAGATTTTCCGTGCCATGGGTAGAAGATCTATTTGATACTTTACAAGTTTTGGCCTGACAAATGCTCCAGACGCATTCAAACACGTGATGGACAAAAATCTTAAGGCCATTCAAATTCTCTTGAGGAGTACAAGCGACACCTCCAGGTAATCTTTCAATTTGTGAGAGAGAATAAGATTTTCATTAATAAAAAGAAAGTGAATTTTTCCTACAAGAGATTCAATATTTAGGTCACATTATCTCTAATGATGGCACTCGTATGGATCCAACAAAGTTAGAGATAATAAAAGGATGGCCTAATCCAAGGAATCTACATGAGGTACGAAGCTTCATAGGTATGTGTGCATACTATAGATGCTTCATTAAAAAAATTCTCGCTAATAGCAAGCCCATTACATGACTTAACAAAAAAGAACTTTAAGTATTCATGGACTGCAAAAGTGCATTAAGCTTTTGAAGAATCTTATCTCTCAACGTGCGCTCACACTACTAGATCTCTCAAATCCATTTGAGGTCCAATATGATGCTTGTGGTAATTGCCTTGGAGCTATTTTGCTTCAAGAAGGGCATGCCATAGCATATGAGAGTCAAAGACTCAACTTAGATAAGTGACTATTGGGCAAATACGAAAAAGAGCTACTAGCTATTCTATATCCCTAAACACGTGGAAACACTATCTCTTGGGGACTCCATTCATCCTATGAATGGATCACAAAGCCTCAAGAAAAAGAGCTACTAGCTATTCTATATCCCTAAACACGTGGAAACACTATCTCTTGGGGACTCCATTCATCCTATGAATGGATCACATAGCTATTCTATATCCCTAAACACGTGGAAACACTATCTCTTGGGGACTCCATTCATCCTATGAATGGATCACAAAGCCTCAAGAACTTCATGACTCATACCAAGCTCTCCAACAAACAAATGAAGTGAGCAAATTTTCTTTTTCAATTTAAATTTCATATTGCTCACATTGCTAACAAGCACAATCAAGTTGTCAATGTGATTTCACAACGACCAAGGTAAATGTGGTGTCTATAGCACCTCGCCATGATCTATCTTTTATGATAGATGAGTATGCTACTGACCAAGAACTTAAGTCTGTCATTACAACCTTTTCATTAGGAAGAAAAAAAAGAACCATTCACCTTGAAGGATGGTTATCCTCCAAACGGCAATAGTATATGTGTTACTCACCCATACAATAAGAAAGTCGTGTATGCATCCCATACTTCTCCTTATGCAGGGCAAACAGGGAATCCATAATCTACTCTTCAAGGAGTAGAAATGTATTTCTATTGGTCTACCATGAAAAGTAAACATACAGAGTATGTTTCAAAATGTGTGGTATACCAAAAGTTGAAATTTGATCGAGGGAAGCAACTTGGATTGTTGCAGTCGGACAGGCTTAACAAGAAAACACACTCTATGCTTGTCAAAAAGACTATTAAGGCACATCAAATGGAAACCCTCTTCAGATCTCAAATTTTCAAGCATCATGGCTTTCCAACACCCATAGTATTGGATAAAGATCCTAGAATGACCAGGAAGTTCTAGAAGGGTCTCTTTGAGAATCTAGGAAGTAGATTAAATTCCTCTTTCGGCCTATCATCCACAAACGGATGACCAAAGTGAAATTAGTAATCTAACGATTCTTGATATACTAAAAGCCTATGTCATGGAAGTAGATTAATGTTCTCAATGATATGTGCATACTTCTATGGGGAAAGTACCTTTTGAGGTAAAAGAAGGAAGATCCAAAAGTCCCTTACTACTTAAAGTACATGGGAAGATCTTCGCTGCTCATGAATATAGCTGAGACCTACAAGAATCTTTTCCAAAGATTAAAGGGGTTATATCCATCTCACAAGTGTTGCTGCTAATAAGCACAAAAGAATCTTAACCTTTAAGGAAAATGATTGGGTCTTGATAAAGTTTCTCAAGGCTCATCTGAGGCATACTACGGGCAAAAGTCCTACGGACCACCAAGAGTATGATGCTAAACTAGCAAAAAGATAATATGGTCCTTAAAATTTTTAAGCCAGTCAATGAGATGGCTTATCAATTGAAGTTTCCCAACCATTGGCTCATGCACAATGTTTTCCATGAGAACCTACATAAGCCTTACAAAGGAACGCCACCAAAAGAAGCAATAGTTGTTGCAGACCCTTCAAAACTCGAAGATCAAGAAGAAGTACTTCAATCTGAGTCCATCCTATGACACGAAGACAAGGTATTAAGAAACGGTCAGATTATCTGATGATATCTTATTAAGTTAAAGAATTATACTTTTAAAGATGCTAAATGGATGCAAGGAACCTAGCTTAAGAATAATATGAACCTTGTCAATGCTTACAATGTTGCACTAGAGTAAGTTTTACGACAATCAATGAAGAAACCTATCATACCCCTATCTTACATATAAAATTTAGGTTTCACATGATCTAACTGAGTAAAACTAGTCAAAGAGTGTGTAGCATAGTGATTGGCAATGTACTAAGGGACCACTTCTGTTGATAACTAGATGTACCCTCAATGTGTCCTAGTTTGACTTTTAAATTATGTGCCTGATCAGCCTGCACTGTGGCTACTCATCCAATTTTGACCCATCCAAATCTGGTGTAAATCAACCCTTGACTTGCTTCAAATCAGCTCTTATTTCTGACCGGCTTGATGCAAAATTTGATATGTGACCTGATAAACAACTTCCCCAAAATTCATCCGAGTTCTAGGCACACCGGTGACCAATCATTACAAGTAATCAACCCGGGTCAGCAGGTCCCCCTCCCCCAAAATAAAATAAAATGATACCCCCTCCCTTATTTTTAAGCTTGGGAGATAAATTATTGGGGTCTTTCCCCTAACTTATACGCTTATGTAACTTGTTAAAAAACCCCCGTTCCCTGCACTTACGTGGTGGGATAAGTTTTCCATGGTGAATCCCCCGTGGGAAGTATAATATGGACTAAAGAGCAGACATGCTTGCGGTAGTTACGTCTCCCAAGCACCAAATGGATTAGTCATCCATCTTGGAATGATGTCGAAGGGTAAAAAGGGATCCTCTACCCGCTAAGTAACATGGACTAATGACTAGGCTTTACCTTCTCTACCTCATAGTCGAGGACGACTATGATTTCAAGAGAGAGATAATGTCATAAAATATAATATCTAACTTTACCAAATGATTTTCTCATATACTGATCATTTAATGTGGGAGAATAAATAGGAACGAGAGTTAGAATTGAGACATGTGCTTCTAGACCTATCTCAACAGGGGACCAAAAGGAGAGATGGTTGCATCTCAATACGGGTCCAAAAGGAGATGGTCTACCAAAGAGCAATGTGCAATAAGTGCTTCTAGACTTATCTCAGCAGGGGACCAAGAGGAGACATGGTTACATCTCAATACGGGTCCAAAAGGAGGTAGTCTATCAAAAAGCAACGTGCAACTAATGGAGTTTAAAAGACCTTAGGGTTAGCTTCATTAAAGACCTTAGGGTTAGCTTCATTAAAGACCTTAGGGTTAGCTTCATTAAAGACCTCCAATGGTTAATGTTAAAAGTCCTTTGACCTTAAACAAGATAGGGCTGTGGGACCCCGACCTAAACTTGTCTTTTGACCTTAAGCAAGCTAGGGTTGTGCTTGAGGTGGGAACCCGACCTAAACTTGCCTTTGACCTTAGGCAAGCTAGGGCTGAGCTTGAGGTGGGAATCCACCTAAGGTGCTTGTCATGCTTGATGACTAAGGTACTTGTCATACTTAATTAAGAAGTTGCTTGAGAAGCTTCCTATGCATGGGGGGTAAGATGCTTGAGTCAAAAAGAGACCCTACACACTTAATGAGGAAGTTGCTTGAGAAGCTTCCTATGCATGGGGGTAAGATGCTTGAGTCAAAAAGAGACCATACACACTTAATGAGGAAATTGATTAAGAAGCTTCCTATGCATAAAAGTCCCAAAATTAGGAGAATCTTTGACCTAACCTTCCACTCACCCAAGGGGCACCCCTTTTCTAAAAGGGCACATGGGACACATGTCAGCTTAACCACATGGTGTGCTTGAATGCTACTGGTTGGGCTAAAGAGGGGTCCAATGAGCTTCTACTTCCATCCAACAAATATCTAGATATTTTCAAGCTCTCTCTCTCTCTCTCTCTCTCTCTCTCTCTCTCTCTCTAAGGGGTAAGTAGGACACTTGTCAAAAGACTACCCATGTACTTGACTGCATGCTGCATGTGATTGGCTAGGGGGAGAGGGGTCCAATGAGCTTGCAGCATGTAGAAATTTTGCCCAAAGCAAGGAAGGGGGGGTGCTAGGGGGATATACTCCACACACACACAGTCATTTGGAAGGGCATTCTCACTTGGTGAAAGTTGAGGAACTCCACCTCCTTCTCCAAGCTTGTGAGAAGTGAGAGCCTACATCAACACTCTTGGCTATGGAATGCAAATCCAGCCAAGAGCCATGCTTCAATGCTTAAGCTTTCCATCTTCTCCATCTCCATTACTATGCTATTATGTATGCTAGCAAGAAGAGTAATGATAAGCGAGGAACCATTTCTTTCTCCTATGGAATGTTTCTTCTTCCTCTTCCCTACCCTCATTCCCCGCTATCTCTCTCCACCTTTGAAGGTGTTTAAGGCCTTGGGACTGAGGCTTGGGATAGTTAATGCTTTCTACAAAGTTTATGTTATTCTTGTGATGCATGAAGCTTTCCATCTTCATTACATCACCTAGGTCACAAGGAACACAAAGATTGTATTATACCAAGTTTCTCTTGATGGGAGAAACTATAATACAAATGCCTATTGGAGGGGGGACCGGCTCCATATGAATCTGGGCCTCAACTATTGTCATGTCCTTTAAATTCTCTCTCTCTTGCAAAATTATCATTCATGCCAAGTTAACTAAGTACCATGTTTATGTTGCTACCATCAATTAAGTTCACCCGCTATGCTCACAAAGTAATCTCTCAAAGTTGCTTCGCTTAATTTCATAGACCATTTCCATTACACTCAAAGTATAAACATTAAATAAAACACATGCTCTCGTTCAAGCATAATGTGAAACAAAGCTTGAATCCACATTCACCGTCATCTACTTCCGCCATGTTGAGATGCTCCATGAGAAGCGTTGCAACCATCGTGCCGTATGGTAGAAGATACTTCGCCGCTAGAGTGAAGACAGGATCTAGTAGATCCCTAGAGAAAAAGTTCCATATAGGGACTACCCAATTCATTGGGGAGGTTGTACAATGAGTGGAAAATTCTGCCGACACCAATCGCACCCCTCAATTCGAGCAGTAGAATCCATTGATCCAATAAATGTCAAGGAGCCCAAAAATTGTTGAACCACATTTGTTTGTTTATATCGTGCATTTAATATGTAATTTGATTCAATTGCCATGTGTTTATGTTACTCAAATTCAAAAGATAAATTTACCTGCTTTTTGGCCTCTTGCATTGTAACTCTAAGCACATGTAGTTAATGGTGCAACACACTCTAAGGTGTAGTGCATTAATTTCCCATCTACAACAAAAAACCACCTCATAACTATATGTCAATCAAACCTACTAATTTGTGATATTGTGCTAAAAAAAGAGTATGCCTTGTGAGGGGAAAGAGGGGGGGGGGGGGGGGGGGGGGGGGGGGGGGGGGGGGGGGGGGTGGCTAGGGAGGGTAACGGGTAGAGAGTGCACCAGTGGGGGAGGGGGGTCGGAGAGAGAGAGAGAGAGAGAGAGAGAGAGAGAGAGAGAGAGAGAGAGAGGTATTTATGTAGGGGAGAGGGGGAGGGTCAGTGGGGGGATGTGAAAGGGCATGCATGTGTAGAGAGACAGAGTGAGTGCATAGAGAGAGAGGGGGGAGAGTGAGAGAGGGTGTGCATGTGCACACACACACACACACACACACACACACACACACACACACACACACACACACACACACACACACACACACAGAGGGTGTGTGTAGAGAGTGATGCTTGTGGTGATTGCCTCAAGAAGGGCATGCCATAGCATATGAGAGCCAAAGGCTCAATACGGATGAACAAGTCTCGGGCATTTATGAGAAAGAGCTTTCAGCTATTCTACATGCCGTAGACACATGGAAGCAGTATCTATTGGGGACTCCATTTATTTTATGAGCATACCACCAAAGTCTCAAGTACTTCATGACGCAAACCAAGCTTTTTGACAAATAAATGAGGTGGGCAAATTTTCTTTCGCAATTATATTTTCATATTGCTCACATTATTGGTAAGCACAATCACGTGGCCGATGCACTTTCACGATGACCAAAAGTTAATGCAATGTCTATAGCAACTCACAATTATCTATCTTCTATGAGAGATGAGTATGCTACTGACCCTGACTTTAAAGACATAATGTTAGCCCTTGCATTGGGAAGAAAGAAGAAACATTCACCTTGCAGGATGGTTATTTTCTCCATGGCAATAGGCTATGTGTTACCCACTCCCTTTGTGAGAAACTCATGTATGAATCCCATGCTCCTCCCTATACGGGGCATAGAGGCATGAGTGTTACCGTTCTCCGAGCGAGGTTTTTCGAGCGATCCTAGTTTTCGAGTAGGTCTTGGCAGAAGGGTACTCCTATTAGACAAGGTGGTCTGAGTCACTTCAATACATGCTCCTATTCCGTTCTCGAATACATATTGACAAGAATGGATTTTGTTACTTGAAAAGGACATAGAGAACTTTACCTACAAGAGGATACATACTGCATTGATCAATACGAACAGAATACCTAAATCAATTGTTTATTTATATACACCCTAATCTCATGTCTAGAGAGAGAGAGTGTGTGAGAGAGAGAATGCAAGATTGCAACAATAACAATATACATTTAAATGGAGACTCTTGGATACTAAATTTTTGTTATAAAAAAGACATAACAGATTATAGTTGAAAATAAGGATTTCATGTACGATCAATGAAACAAAATGTCACAGTAATTTACAATGATTCACATTCATCATCAATGTAAAGGTTTCGAATGGAGCGGCGCTCTTCCCGTTTCATGTCGAATCGTTTGTCTCTGCACATGCTCTTTGCCATTGCTTCGGCGTACACGGGCAATCGACTTTGCATGGAAGGAACAAATGAGATCTTAATACATATCAAGAAATCCATACAAAGGAAAATAATTAACATATTCAAATGTAACATCTAATACATAACATTTCCAATGTAAAATGTGTTTCCTTAAATTGTGAGTATTCCATATATTGTCACCAACCATGATAAAACAAAAGCATATCCAAATATGGAAATAGAAGCCAAACATCACATAAGCATATATTGAAATACTACTATTTACCTAGAGCTGGCAATAAATTTCACATAAGCATATATTGAAATACTACTATTTACCTAGAGCTGGCAATAAGTTTCTATAACAAAAAATCCATACAAAGGGAGAAGATTAACATATGAACAACATAACATCCAAGAACATAACATAACGGAAGCAACTATGTTTCAAAACCAATGAGTTTTACATAAATGTCACTTTGCAACAAAACAAGAGCATAATTAAACATGGCAATACAAATTAAACATCACATAAAAACAAACCACACTTTGAAGAAGTCCATAATAGTAATAGTCTCAAGAGACAAGGGCCTCACTAGTCATATGGATTGAAACCTGCAAGTGGATCCACCTCATCATCTGCCTGCGGCCTACTAACATCGTCATGGCTGCTCTGTTGCATGTAAGCCAAAAGGAGAGGCTCTACATACGTGGTCATCAAGAATGTATCCACATCGATAGATGCACATACTCTACCAGTGTGCATGCATGTCTTAAGAATAGGTGCAGTACCACATCCCATCTCAATGCACACACCACCTCGACGACAATACAGGTATAGAAAGCATGCTAAAAATGTATGACTCCTCTCTAGTCCCCCACGCCACTGCTGCCCGACGGGATCCAAAGCACGCAAATAATCCGGAAGATAATGATAGGCGAGGGTATCTAAAGGATGCATGCCAAAGGACTCAAAGAAGGGTGTACTCTCTGCAATGAAAATAGGAGGATCTGTAGCTCGGCGTCGAACCATAAAAAGCATTGACGTAGAACACTAGCAACAAAAGATAATAATATCCAATTAAACCTTAATTTAAGAAACTCATGTATTTTTGAGCATTTGAACGTAATATAATCATCACTATACTCACATCTGTGCGAATACCACCAATCTCCTTGTATCCATATGTAGAATGGTGAATGACAACCACTCGTCTCACTATCTCCAAATCGTAAACGCGAACATAGCGCTCAATCCACCCAATTGTGGAATCACCTATAATATAGTTGCACCGTCTTAGAAAAGTTTCAATAAGTAGAAGCCAAAATAAACATAAATGTTAACAACTATTAACTTTAACAAATACCTGCCATAGAGGCCATCACCAATAACCATCCCAAGTCTGCCAAAGTAGATGCTGCCAAAGCAATCCCATAGCGCACATGGTCCTCAGAAACAAAATCCCAGGTGGGACAAGGATCGTCACCACCTTGAGTGCCTCCAAATGGCAAGTCAAGGAAAATGAAGTCAACTGCCCAATCCACAGCTTTTCCCCTCTTTGTATAATTAACCCCTCAAGGCTTATTTTGCTTGATGAACTCGTGCACACTATAGAAGGTATCATTTTTTCTTCCTCCCGCAAAATCCTTCCCAATGATGATGTAATCACCAACCACTACAATGCTTTTGGGATTCTCAACATGAGGTGTGTATCCCAAAGAATGCGCTGCAAGATAAATAAATTGTGTAGTCCTTTTGGAAAGTCTCTTTTGACCTTTAAGAGAATTCCCTTCAGGATCACAAGAGCATGATATCAATAAGGTTTTCCTCTCAAAACACATACGGATAAGAGAATAGCTGAGAGAGAGAAAGATAGATAGAGAGGAACCATGGTTAATATTTGTGAATAGAGCTCCTTCTCTCTATTCAATACATGACCTCCTTCAAGATCTATCCACCATGGACAATTGTCAAGCTCCCATCGTGTACATTGATGCATAGCACGTGGGTACATACAAGTCTCTTCATTTAGGGTCAAAAGCCATTGCTTTGCCCTTACTGGAATACTTGGCACATGACCTTTTTCTTGCAAGCAAACAAAGTACCTACCATGGACAATGAAACAATTATCAAAAACATGATTTTATCTTTGTTATGAAATTAAAGCAACTATCAAGTAAATTCATTCACACATCTTCACCTAAAAAGTAGCCTCATAGAGGCTTTCAATATCATATCCTCTTTCTTGACAGGTTTATCATTGCTCTTTTTCTCCTTTGGCTCTCCTCGAACCTCAAGAGGAAACAAATGTGTCCTCATCTCTATCTTCACCTCTTCATAGTAGTCAAATAGAGAGAGATCAAGAGGCACAATCACCCCTCCCGGCACATCCATAAAATTGACCAGCACCTCCTTAGCTTTATGGTATATCTTCTCAAGCACAGCTTCTCTTCTAAGCCAACTTTAAGAAGAAAACATAATTTCATGTATTATTTTTGTCAGCCTATAAACCATGCAATGTATACGATCATAAAAAATTGTTAGGAACTCACTGTCTATAAAGATGATCCCCTCGTGCAAGACCATACATAGATCTTGTGGCTTTGTTTGCCTCCAACAAAGTCAACCAAAAGATTTTTGACTCCATTTGAACATCACATAAAGCCAATAAATTCAATTTCTCAAGCGTTGCAAAGCTTTCGGGCCCCCATTTGAGAGACCATACCTTTGACCGCCAAGTATCTCCATGCTTGGGATCGACAATATTAAGGATCTAAAATTAATTTAGTGAATTCAATAATTTATCTAAACAAAGTAAATACACACACAGTTGTTCATTGAGAAAGACTCACCTTTCCAATCCTATCACCATATCTTGAAGCCAACTCCTCATTCTCCTTCTCTTCAAACAATCGAAGCTCTTCATCTGACATTTTCAGTCTTGCATCTTCAACCTTCTTGTTTAATGCTTTACTTATTTGCACCTAGAAAAATAAGGGAAGGATTCAAATCCATTGTGACAAGCTTACATTAAGGAATAATAAATTCATGTTAGAAATATATACTACATAAAAAACTTACATTAAGGAATAATAAATTCATGTTAGAAATATATACTACATAAAACTTACATTAAAAACTAGCTTCCCGAGATATCTACGTGTGAGAGGATACCACGGCTCAGCACCTTTGGTACTCTTATTTCTGATACGTGCAATCAACATTCTATCTCTCTCAGGTAGGTCTTTGAGGTACTCCCCATGATCAGCAGAACAAATATTTGCACAATTTACTAGTTCATCCCTCAAGGTTGTGGTCACCAAGGCATGTGTATTCAGACTACATGTTCATAAGCAAGATAAATTCACATAAACATAAATAAACTTGAGAACTATAATAACTAAAAAGAGGAAGAAGGGGACTCACTAGTTCATCCTCTGTAAACTGGTAAGAAGGGCAATCTCACTAACCCTGGTAGGGTCAATAATAGTACAAAGCACATGACAATGCTTCACTTTTGTTTCTTTGAAGCATTCTTTAATAGCAGTTGTCCATGCCACTGTATGGTGGTTGCCTTCCCAAACATAGAACATGTGACCCATTAGTTCCTGAAGTTCCGGTTTAAGAATGAGGTCATCTTCAAACTCTTTGTTAACCTCATGCCAAATAGGATCCCAATCTCTCTGTATTGCTTCATCCACAATTGAAACTTCCTTGTCCCTTGTCCAAATCGACACAATAAATGCTCCTTTCTCTGCCACATAACCCTCTCTAGCAAATGCTATTTTCAAGCCCGAAAGATCATCACGAAGACCCCTAACCCTTGCATAAGGAATGAGTCTACAAAGAGGAATGGGTGGACAATGGTGGCAGCTGAACATCCTTGTTTTTTGAAGAATGTCCTCTCCCATGTCCATGTAAATCTTGTTCTCTTCATTGGATTGCTCTACAGATTGTACCTCTGGCCTAACAACATAAGGGACAATCATCATACTTGCCTCTTGTTGAGCAATCCCTTCATCAAGTGGAACAACCCCTGAAGCATCCAAATTTTGGCTCTCAATCTCTTCCTCAACATCATTTTGCAATGAAGTGTCATCTTGACTCTCCTGTTGCATTGAGTCTACATTAAGTTGAGATGAACCTCTCGTTTTCCTCAATCGCTTACGACCCCCAGCAACAGCCAAAGTACTGCAAAGAGACACAAGTAAAAAAGTACTTATTAAAAAAAGCATCTCAAATTGAAAAAAACACCCTAAAAGTAGGCCGTGCCGACGCGCCCTGCTTTTGGGGTGTTTTTTTGCAATTTGCAGGCCATTTATACTGGCATTTATACATGCCATTTATACATGTAGTTAACAAGCTATTGCATTTTAAACAGACAGAAATTATATGACATGATCATCAATATAATCTAATATATTATAGCTTTTATTATACTTTTATTATTATAGAAATGAACATCAGCAGGCAACACTTGGCTTTCAATTGAATGCCGCTGAGATGCTAAAACTTTAGGATGCTAAATACACCAGCAGCCGGAAAGCATTTCATTGTCCATTAGATTCTGCATAATTAAGCAAAGGTAGATGAAAGTAACTCTGCTATGTGAAATGATTCAAGATATCATGAGCAAGCAACCGGAAGCCAACTAAAATCTTGAGGCCAGTCAACTAAAATCTTGAGCCATCAATAAAAACATGGACGAGAAGCCACTAAAATCTTGCAGTCAGCTAAAATCTTGAGGCCAGTCAGCTAAAATCTGATACGAAAACCGCTAACTAGCAGCAATGTTTTGAACACTGCAATGTACATGACAAGGAGATCATGGACGAGAGGGAGAGTCAAAACGAGGTCGAACATGGGAGCGGTTGGAGGATGATTCTGTAAAGGGTCCCTCCAATGCTAGGAGTGTATTTTCAAGATGAGCAAGTCATGGGAGCTGCAGGTGCCACATCTTTTGCAACCCATCGTTAGACAGGGCGATTGGCTCTTCTATCAGACAACCTCCTTTATGAAGAGAGCGATTGGCTCCTTGATAAGACAACCTCGATATTTGGAAGTGGGGCTCATAGCAAGCAGGTTTTCCAGTTGCAGAACACGGGCAGAACACGGGCATCACGAGGCTGGATCTATGGCCTCAACTTCGAGATCTGACGGTTATTGAACCCCACCTGGAAGCGTTCAATTTGGGTTGCCTTCCCAACTCGAACAATTCCTTTTTAGGGATGTTTCAGAGAAAGCATCGTTATCTCATAGGGGTGTATACAGGTCAAAAATATTTTTAGCCAGACACATCATGTGAAATATGGAGACGCAAGGAAAGGAATGGGAGGTATTTATTGGAAGGGAAAGACTTCATGGTTGGATGGAGTCCTCCTTTTTCAAGCCAGCATTGTAAGTTTGCAGCTACATTACTTGCACACTGCTACAGAGCTTCCAGATCTTTCCTCATCGGCGCGCACGCTACAACACCTTGATGTCCTATTGTGTGAGAGGCTAGAGAGAGTGAATCTGAAAACTAGGTTTGGAAGCCTGACAACTCTCAATCTGTGCCTCTGCCACAATATGGTGGAAATAATTGGGCCAGTGTCTTGCATGTTGTTGACTGCAGGAAGGTGCAGATCTTGAAAGGATTTGAGAATTCAGAAAGCTTGAAAGGCTTTGAGAATTCAGAGAGCTTGAAAGGCTTTGAGAATTCAGAAGGCTTTGAGAGCTTGAAAGGCTTTGAGGAACTCACACTTTCTGGGTTGAGAGAGTTGAGTGAATTTACTTTGGTAGGCTGTCGCAAATTGAGGACCTCATGATGTGATATGGGGAAGCTCAGATAAGGATCTTTCAAAATGTAAGGATCTTGGCGAACTTGTTGTGTATTGTGAGAATGGGGTGAATGGCACAGATACCATCAAACACAGCTCCCATGACTTGCTCAGCTTGAAAATTCTGCACCCACTCTTTGATAGTATTTTGGGGGCAGTCCTCCAAAATTCAAACCCAACACATGATGCTTTATGGAAAGGCCTTGGGAGGAGGAATTCAAGGCTGATTGTCCAGAATGCAATCGTGAGAGTAGCAGTCTTTCCTAGCAAGTGCCTGACAATCTGTGCGGAGGAAATTCCACTAAGCAAATGCACCTGAACAACCTCTCACCTCGGTCGAAAAAACAGCTTGTATAAGAAAACAAAATGCAAAAAAACACCCCAAAAGCAGGCCGCGCCGGCGCGCCCTGCTTTTGAGGTGTTTTTTTTTGCATTTTGCAGGCTAATACACATTATGCAGGCCAAGACATTATGCAGGCCAAAACACTCACATGAGGCAACATTATGCAGGCCAAAACACTCACATGAGGCTAATACACATTATGCAGGCTAAGACATTATGCAGGCCAAAACACTCACATGAATGGAGCTACCATTTCAATTAGGCTGTCTTGTAGTAGACCCACCCTTATAGATTAATGTTTGTATTAACATTAAAGAGAGTACATGGAAATAAGTGAGTATTTGCTCCCCATCGAGTATCCCGAAAGATCACTCCACTGGTCGCCCACAATGAAATAGCCCAGGTCTTCAAGGGCCTTCCTCTTACCCGATTCCTCTTACACCTGCATCCTCACTTTGCCTGATAAAAGCAGAAACAACAACAATCTCATGAATTACTCATATGCCTAATCTGGGTTTTCAACAATTGTTTACCTTCATCCAACATCAGGTCGCCTTACAATGCCTACAATATATCTCTATCAATAGAGAGACAAACGATGATCACTCAAAACAGGATCTGATTGATCAGGAGGTGCAAAGTTCGAACAGACAATCCAAAATCTAAAATTTGCCCCCCATTCTTGATCACACCAACTTCCCACCTAAAACCCTCCCAATCCAGAAAAACATCGTCAACAGACAATAAAATTTTTTTATATTTTGTCCAGTTTGATATGACCTGCCCTGATTTTCCATTTTCAAAATCTTCTCACCCATACACCAAGTCCCTGCTTAGGTATTGAACAAAAAGGTCTTCTCATTCATGGAACTCATTGTCACTATGGAAGATGTCCTCTGCCACGGCTTCTGCCTGTACTGCTTACCTAGCCCACATTCACTCTTAAATAAAAGCATAACGAGCCAACTCTCACCATTCCTGAGCAAATAAGTGATCAACCTACAATAAACGATGTGCAAACGATCTACAAACAAACGATCTTCCAAGCCCGGGGTTACTAACCGTGCATCTCTCTCTCTCTCTCTCTCTCTCTCTCTCTCTCTCTCTCTCTCTCTCTCTCTCTCTCTCTCTCTCTCTCTCTCTCTCTCTCTCTCTCTCTCTCTGAGTATAGCATCAGGCCAAATTTCTGCAATACAAATTTGAAAAATATGAACCAAACGCTGTCTCTTGAATCGACTGAAAACTGAACTTGCATCGACTGAAAATTTCTGCAATACAAACTAAAAATCTGAAGCTTGAATCGACTGAAAATTGAACTTGCAGATGCGCAACCCAAAAGGAAAACAAAATGTCAAAAAACACCCCAAAAGAAGGGCACGCCGGCGCAGCCTGATTTTGAGGTGTTTTTTTGAGCATGGAGTGGAGAAGAGATATGTACCTCTGAGGCTTTGCCGTTTTTTTCGATTTGTTCATCTTCGCTCTGTTCTTGAGAGAGGGCCTCACAATGAGAATGTTCTAAGCAGGCATACCACATTTAGATTGTTATTTTTTGAGTGTTTTTCAAGGCTCTAATTTATATAAGGTATTCAAATTAATATTAGTCCCTCTATAATTTCATTATGTGAAGATTTCCCACTCTCTTTTCTCTCTCCTCCCTTTGTTGGGAATAGTCCACCTTTATGGGCAGGCCTTTTCTAGAGTGAGAGATGGAGAACTAGAGAGAGAGAGAGAGAGAGAGAGAGAGAGAGAGAGAGACAGAGAGAGAGAGAGAGAGAGAGAGAGAGAGAGAGAGAGAGAGAGATCTAGTCCGTAGCCTTCTTTTGTTTAGCATTATTTTTATGATGACAAGATTTAGTGCATCAAATTTTTAAAATTATGTGATCATTCATAAAATAGAGGTGCATTCATGACTGTTTCACTAGAATTCCCCTTCAGTTGGTTCAACGCACTGTTTTTACTGTCGTCCCATTTTGACATATCACCAGCCTGTTTCTGCAATCACCTAGCTACCTGTTTCTGCAATCACCTGCCTGTATCTGCAATCACCTGTCACCTACCGGTTTTTGCCTGTTTCTGCCCATATCAACCATGAGTAGATTCATCACCATCTATGGTCCTTCTCCAAGACAGAAATTAAGTGTTGATTTTCAGAGCAGGTTTGTGGAAATCAAGCTAAATCTTCTTGAGGAGTATTTTGACTTAGAAGGGGTGCCTTTGTCACTTAAGCCTTTGTCACTTAGCCATGAACAATTAAAGTTTGAGACTCTTCTACTCTCCATTGGTGAAGAAGGATTTCTTCTTGATGCAGAAATACATCAATTCTATAAGATTTTTATTGATATTGAGACTCCTACTTTTGTTGAGTTCATTCCTACTGAAACACCAAAAACTCACAGTGTCATTGATATGATTAAACAACTGCCCTTAAATAGTAGCTTGCATGTCGCTATGCAAAGTGCTACAAAGATTGTTAAAGTTGAAGAACTGCCCAAAGTTTACGATGGGTACATTGCATTTGAGCTCCCGCCTTGTGAAGAGAAGTCAACAATGCATGGAATGGAGCAGAAGTATGACGGTCACTCTTGGATGGAGTACGTCACATGCAGCTCAGATTGTTTTGCGCTTGAGTCGTTGTCCTGGACACCTTCGGTGCGTCAATATTGATTGTCCTCACTACTTGAGACTACATTATCAAAATGAAACACACTGGAAAGGAAGATTGAAAAAAAGTTGTCCTGTTGGTCTTGTAGGGCTTCAACATGGTAATATAGTTTGCAAGCACTGCTCACAAATGCCTGAGTGTGTGGATTTGTGTCATGCAATAATTTACTATTGTGTGCCTAGAGATCATTTCAACACTACAAGATGTGCGATTCATCTGGGTAATCATAAGCACCCTTATGAAGAGGGTGTGAGCAGAGCCATTGAAAAACAAATAGAGGAGAAGGTTGCAGCACGTGCAAAGCTAAATCCTTTCACTACTCCAAAAAAACTGGAGGGTGCCGTTACTCAAGATCTTATTTTGGACATGCTAATGAAAGACAACCAAGAGGGGAACTCAGAGATTGGAGAGGACGAACTTGCAGACATTCTTGAGTATGCCACTCCTCTCTCAAATAAAAGGAGGATAGGAAGATGTTTAGAGTATGCCAAAAGAGAGAAGAATATCACTTCAACGGGACTTGAAGCTGTGTTAAACTTGAAGAATCGTTGCCGCTACCCTTTCATACACAGTGTGTTGTTCCCACGGCAGTTAAGTGACAAACATCAACCACATGTTTTTAAAATGTCAATTAGGGGACCTGGTAGTGGACTTGATTTGATTAATAGAATGAGACCTGGTGGAAACTTGCAAGAAATGTGGGTTCATTTTGATCACATACATAGATTTTCTGGCTGGCCCACAATGTTTGCACATGTATATGACCCTTATGTGCGTTCTCTTTTGACTATTGCCACATGTGAGTTCAAGGTCGAGGATCGCTTTGCTCAGACTGAGTTTTGGAAAATGTTGAATTCTGTGGTTCATGAAAATGGTTTTGAAAAACCAGAGTTTCGTGGATTCATGGCAGATGAGGCAAATGCAAATTGGCTTGCAGTGCGTGCAGTTTACTTTGGTGGGGCAAAAAAAAAGATACCTGAAAAAGAGAGGAGTTGTACTTTCCATTGGGCGCAGAGCATGGTTCACCACACACGTAAGTGTATCCGTCCTTCATTTCAGGAGGAGCATAAATCCTTGTGTCAAAAGTGGCGAAATGCACCATCTGATGTGGCTGCAGATAACTGCAAGAATGAAATTAGAAAATTTTGGCATGTAGGTCATGCAATCAAGGATGAGATACCATCATTGGAAACTTGGCTTGCTTGGTGGGATGTGAGAGCATTCCACTGGGGATCTTGGTTTGTGAGTCAAGATGAGTCAGGTGTTTTTGTGCCCACTACTAATCTAGCAGAGGCTAAACATGCAAGTATGCGTGCTGGAGTTGGTTTTAAAAGCCAGATATCCCTTTATGAGGCCATGGGATTTGACATGTCGATGGCTATTTTGCAAAGTGTGAAGTGTAATACATACTTGAAAGGTATTCATGCTGGAACAGGCCCTGGAATACAAGATATGGCAGAGAGATTCAGTAGTCAAAATGCAAGCCGGCGGACATTGAATAGAAAACTAGCAGACCTTGCTCATTCATCTATGGTTGAAATGGGGATTCAGTCTCCAGAGATGCAACATTCTGCAATGGGTAAGCGGAGTGTGCGTGCAAAGCGACCGCTGCAGGTTGATCCAAGAGAGATCCTTGAAGAGGATAGTCATAGGCCAGAATTTGTAACTGTTACTGAGGGTCATAGTTACAAAAATAAACCAGAAGGTGAGAGAAAAGGACAATATGTGGAGAGGAGGATTCCAAAGACAGTGTGGGCTATCAGAAGAACCGAACCAGGAAAAAAAATGACTTGTTTTGGACGATTACCAGGGCAAAGTGGAAGATGCGGAGCATACATTAATGCAGGGATTGATAATAGCAAAGATGGAGTACCTGCACCTTGCTTTTGGGGTCGAAGGAAGTATCCTGGAGGTCTTGTGGGTGGGTTTATTTGGTTTTGTAACTCATCCCCAACACACTCTTGGGAGGTTGATGAGGACCATGTTGTTGGCTTGATTGGACCTGCTCCAAGAGTGTGGCCAGTGGATGAGGGAACTTTGTTGCAACCACAAGAGATACAAATCCTTGAGGAAAATGGATTTTCACTTGAATCGGGTAAAAGCGCAATCAGATCAACTATAGCAAATGCAACATTGAGCTCTTTGCAAGCGCTTAGTTCTTTTCGGCCAAAATTTAGAGACGGTAAGCTTGTTAAGTGG
The DNA here is from genome assembly GCF_014529385.1 of Adiantum capillus-veneris. Lineage (NCBI taxonomy): Eukaryota > Viridiplantae > Streptophyta > Polypodiopsida > Polypodiales > Pteridaceae > Adiantum > Adiantum capillus-veneris. The sequence continues at coordinate 72,335,486 of NC_140944.1, read as the reverse complement.
AGAGCAAATTTGACCAAAGAGTTCCAGGTCAGCATTCAGAAAGGAAGAACCTTGTCTGCGCAATTGGTTCGTGAGGCCATTGTTTTATGCAATGAGTCTCATATTTTCTACATAAGTACTGAAGGCTCGCGAGCATTAGGTGTCAACTACTCAGTGACTCTGAGTGAGTTTCCTCGTTGCACGTGTGAGGGATTTTTGAAAAGAGAAAGCAAACGCTTGACATACATGCCATGTAAACACTTGTACTACGTGTATTTGCAAATATTGGGATTGGATTCATCATTTCACGAGTTCATTCACCAGGCAGCTCTCACAAAAGTCGAATTATTTCAAGCTCTTAGTGGCAGACGCAACAATGTCACAATTTGACAATCACGTGTGTGAGCATTAAAGTCAGTTGAGTCTTTTTTACTACACTTAGGTCCTTTTGAGATGAAAATCACGACCAAGCAACAGTTAGAAACTTTTTGGTGTATATTGTACATCTTATACGGAGATGCCTCTTTCGCTACTATCTAATGGATCGAAACTATAGCAATATGAAATCAAACAGCATACATTTTTCCATGAAGTTTGGAGTATATTGCCAACAATGTTTTTACTTTTTGTTTTGACACTGTGAAGGAAACAAATTTATTGTAATATTGTTCTAGCAGCTCATAAAGTAGAATTACTGTGATAGATATATATATAGTAGTTATTGGAGGTTGTATATATGTATGTATGCCTATACGTATGTATGTATTGTATGTAGTTTTTTAACCCATTGTCTATTATGTTCATGGATCTTGGCAGATCACATAGAAGGAATGGTACTTTTGTAGTTGTGAGTGATATTAGTAAGTGAATAGGTTTGCCTTGTCTCATGTTTCTGTCTCCTTGATATTTTGCAAATAGTGTATCCTCAAAGAGTGAGATATGGTCTTCTACCGTGACTAGGTGCCTGTTCATGGGAGCCTCGTAAACCTTCACACTATAGATTTTATCCCCATAATAGACATTTTGGTCATTGAATCTCATTCCAGTACTGTGAATGTATAGACAAGAAGAGTCAAAAACCATATTGGTGTCTAAGGATATTTCCCAGTTTTAGTTCGTCCACCAAGTATCCACTGCCAAGACCTGCTCGAAAACTAGGATCGCTCAGGAAACCTCGCTCGGAGATCGGTGTTGACCTAGAGGCATTCAACCTACTCTTCGAGGAGTAGGGACATACTTCTACTGGCCTACCATGAAAGTGGACAAACAAGAGTGTGTTTCAAATGTTTGGTATGCCAAAAAACTAAGTATGATTAAGGGAAGCAACCTAGATTACTCCAGCCATAACCAATCCATAATTCACCACAGGAGAGTATAATTGTAATATTTAATTGTCTAGTAACTTGTGTGTAGTGGAAAATAACATAGACATATTTCATTAGAATACATTCCTAATGAGCATAGCAAGAGTGCTTGGATGGAGAGAGCAACAAAAAGCATAACACCTAGTTAGATAGGCATGAACAATACTTTAAAAAGAGAGAGAAATTAAGCTATTCACAACAGTTGAGGACCGGATTTACAAGGAGCCGGTCCCCCATCAAGGGAGGCATTTTACAATACAATACTTTGTGTTCCTTCAATAACTTGCTGGTGCAATGAAGATGGAAGCTTTAAGCACCAAGATCACACTTATAAAACACAACATCAATTCCCTCACGGTCTCAGACCCAAGACCTCACACACCTTGGAAGATGGTGAGAGCCCTTGGGAGACTATCCAATAGTCTTCTAAAGAGATTAATTTCTATTGGTTCTTTTATCAAGTGTTTCTAAATGAATTAAACTAAATGTACTCTAGCCTAATTCTCATTGGTCCACCTCTATGGCCATCCGATAGGATTTGAATGCACCTTGGGGGAAACTGGCCTAGGGAGCTGACATGTGTTTCCTATTCCCTTTGTGTAAAGGGAGCTTGCTAGAGTGTGTGTGTGTGTGTGTGTGTGTGTGTGTGTGTGTGTTTCTCTCTCATCCCCTACTAAAAGGGCTTGCCCCCTCCAAGATAGGGATGTGGGAAGACTTTTGAGTCTTCCCACAAGCATCCAATATACCCTAGGTTTTGACCATTGGACCTAACCTTTGAATTTTTGGAACCTTAGCATTTTGGAAGTCTTAATGGGCCGAACCTTGGGGTCTTTGAAGCCCATTGTTGCACATTTCTCTTTTGCAGATGCCCCCCCCCCCCCCCCCCCCCCCCCCCCCCCCCCCCCCCCCCCCCCCTGGATCCCTATTGTGACTAGTTTGCCAGCTTAACCAATATCCTAGCTTTTTCTCCCCTAGTACTTCCCCATATTAAATGATCAGTTTAACATGAGGAAATCATTTAGGAGAATTAGATATTAGTTATCATGAAATTACTTTGAAGCCCATTGTTGCACATTGCTGTTTTGCAGATGGCCCCCCCTTTGGATCCCTATTTTCCCTCCTTTGGATGCCTACTGGGATCGGTCTGCCAGCTTAACCAATATTCTAGATTTTCTCCCTTGGTACTTCCCCATATTAAATGATCAGTTTAACATGAGAAAATCATTTAGGAGAATTAGATATTATTTATTATGACATTACCTCTCTTTTGAAATCATAGTCGTCCTTGACTATGGGATAGAGAAGATAAATCCTAGTCATTAGTCCTTTTCCTAGCTTGTTTGCTGAACCTATCTACTATCGTCCATATTCCCATATTCCCATGACTAGACTTAGGCAATCCAAAGAAAAAATCCATGGATATGCTCTCCCATGGTGAATTAGGGATTGGCAAAGGTTGAAGCAATCCGGGTTGCTTCCCTCTATCAAATTTCGTCTTTTGGCATACCACACATTTAGAAACATACTCTTGTATGTTTGATTTCATGGCAGGCCAATATAGATATGTTTCTATCACTTTTAGTGTAGTTTGAATCCCTCTATGCCCCGCCAGGGGAGAAAAGGCTAGAATATTGGTTAAGCTAGTACACTGGCCACAGTAGGGATCCAAAGGAGGGAAAATAGGATCCAAAAGGGGGGCCATATGCAAAAGAGCAATGTGCACCAATGCGCTTAAAAGACCCTAGGTTCAACCCATTCAGACTTTCAAAATGCTAAGGTTCCAAAATTCAAAGGTTCTGTCCAAAGGTCAAAGCCTAGGGAAATTGGATGCTTTGTGTGTGGCCCAAAATTCTTCAACCATCCCTACATAGGAGGGGGCGAGCCCTAGAAGTAGGAGATAAGAGAGAAACTCACACACACACACACACACACACACACACACACACACACACACACACACACACACACACACACACACACACACACACACACACACACACACACACACACAAGCTCCCTTTACACAAAGGGAATGAGGGACACATCTCAGCTCCTTAGCCCAGATGTGTTACCATATACATGTGGTAGTGATGTGTGTGAACACACTAGGACCGCCGGGGCATTTTTTCCCTCTTTAGGAGGTTTTTCCCCCCATGCATTGTATATACGCCCATCACTCTAGGGCTATCTATCTTTCCATTGCACACTAAGTAACACACTCTCTATTGTGTGCCTTGAGCTTCCTTCATCTTCTCCAAGCTATGTGTGTTTTCTCTGCAACCCTAATTCCAACAATTGGTATCAGAGCAGGTCACGTCCTCCCGGGCTTAGTCACCAGTTGCTCAAGCACAAGCCTGCTCACTTTCTCCGATTTCAGTGAGCTTTGGCGAGCGTTCGCAGGTCTGCTCAGAATTTTGATTTGGGCTCATTTCGGCCTCCGTTTCCACTACAGGCAGTATTGCACAGGCTATTTCGTCATTTTGTGCAAAATTTCTGTCAGTGTCGTTTTCTGCATAACAGGTGCCTTATAGTCTTCTACGGTTTGTGCTATATAGCATAGGTTGTTCCCGCTCTGTTTCTCCTATTTTCGGGCAGTTTTCACATCAGGTGCAGCATTTACCATGGCTGACAACAACAACACAGATGTGTTCAAGATGTTTGCTGCTGAGGACAAGTTGGATGGGGATAACTACCCTATGTGGGCTTATATGATGCAACATGTTCTTGTGTCAAAGGGTGTCTGGAACATTGTGCAGGGCATTGATGTACGTCCTGGTTCTGAGGATGTAGGCGATGTTGAGGATGGTGCAGGTCTTTCTGCAAGGATTGCAGCTGTTAGAGTTGTTTTGCCTACGGTAGAACAAGCTCGTTGGGATGTTAAGGATGTGCAGGCTCATGCATTGATTGCGTTGTCTGTGAAGCGCACCATTGTTCCTCACATCCGTTCATCAAAATCTGCAAAACAATCTTGGGATATTTTAGCAGGTCTTTATGCAAGCCGCAATGAGGCTAAAATTGCTTTGCTACGTAAAGAGCTGGAATCGAAGATTATGCATGAGGAAGATGATATGGACGCTTTCCTTGCTAGTGTCAAGGATATCAATGAGCAGCTTATTTTTGCAGGTGAAGTCATTTCAGACAGTTCCCTTGTGCAAACTATTCTTGATGCCTTACCAGATTCCTACCAGACTTTTGCTAGTAATTGGAGACTGATGACCCAAGGAAATCCTGAAGTTGTCAAGTTTGATGCATTATGCACATTGCTGTTGCAAGAGTCACTTTCTAGAAAAAACAGGACTAGGCAGCGTGCAGTTGAACAGGCTTTTATTGCTTCTCAAAGAAAGGGTGGTTACAACAATGCAGCCACTTCTTATGGTTCTGCTGCGAGTGGCAAAAATTCTGTTTCTAATGCTTCTGCTGGCAGTACTTTGTTTGGCAATTCCGGTGATAAGGGAAAAAAGAAAATGCGTTGCCATTATTGTAAAGCCAATGATCACTTGATCAAGTCATGTCCTAAGTTGAAGGCCAAAGAGGCTAAGAAGAAAGAGGGTGGTTCCACTGCAAATGCTGGCTCCACTACAAAGGCAGCCATTGTTGAGTCTTCTGTGAAAGGAGACTGTGTTGCTGATGTTGATGCAGAATGGGCATTTAGCGCAGAGTGCACTTACAATCCTGCTGTCCATGATGCATGCTTGTCAGTTGCTGCAGATTCACATGTGTGGTATTTTGACAGTGGTGCTACAAAGCACATTACCTCACATCGTGAATTGTTTACCTCTCTCGAGTCAGTCCCTCATGGGAATTCAGTCACTTGTGCCAACAACGCCTCTTATCCAGTTCAAGGAGTTGGAAAGATTGTGCTCACTGCTGCTAATGGCAGTTCCTTCACACTTGTTGATGCACTTTATGTACCTGGGATCAAGAAGAATCTCTTGTCTGTATCCGCACTAGCTAGACTTGGACTTGTAGTCAAATTTGTGGATGACAGATGTACAGTTCATGATCTCAGTTTTGGTGATGAAATTGTTGCATTTGGGCTTTTGTGCCATGGGTTGTATAAGCTCACTTTGTATGACAAGTGTGGACAAAATTTTGCAAATGCTGTTGCAGATTCAAGGGCTATTTCAGATGCAAAACTTTGGCATGCACGTTTTGGTCATCTGAATTTTTCCAGTTTGCTGCGTTTGCAGAAATCTGATATGGTTGCTTCTTTGCCGCCTCTTGAAGCACCTGTCAAACATGTTTGTGAAGGCTGTATTTTGGGTAAGATGCAGTGTTCTAAATTTCCAAAGGATGGTTTAGTTCGGGCCACATGCAAGTTGCAGCTTGTGCATAGTGATGTTTGTGGGCCCATGCAAACTCTGTCCTTGGGCAATTACCTGTACTTAGTGACTTTCATAGATGATTACTCCAGGCATGCATGGGTATTTCCGCTTAAAGCGAAGTTCGAAGTTTTTATGTGCTTCAAACAATTTCTGGCTATGGCTGAAAATGTCTCGAAATGTACTATGGGCACCCTCCGTTCTGATCGAGGGGGGGAGTATATGTCTCATGAATTTAATGCATTTCTGGCTAGTCGTGGGATAAAACACCAATGTACAGTGCCTTATACACCTCAACAAAATGGTGTTGTTGAGAGGAAAAACAGGTCATTGACGGAAATGGCACGATGTATGGTCAAAAGTCAAGCTTTGCCGCATTCTTTTTGGCTTGAGGCCATTATGTGTGCCACTTATGTACTTAACAGGTGTCCTACGAAAGCTTTGTAGTCTATTACTCCATATGAAGCATGGCATGATAGAAAACCTTCTATTGAGCACATGCGTGTTTTTGGCTGTTTGGCATATGCTTTGGTGCCACAAGTGCAGCGCAGAAAATTGATGATAAGGCTGTCAAATGTATTTTTGTTGGTTATAGTGATGAAAGCAAAGGTTACAGGTTGTATCATCCGCAAACAAAACGTTGTCGTGTTGTGACACGTACATAGTGGGAACGCATGCTACAAGAGTTATCTTGTAACTTTTTAGATACATAATTATCTTTTCTATAATGTACATATGCATATGTAAGTATAAAAATAAGCTTTCTATCTCATTTTATTATTTATCTCAAGGGTAATGTATTCTTACTTTACCATCAAAAAATACTATGGGAAAAGCATCAATAGCTCCGCCTCTTTAACTGGGGCAAAAAGCATTGATTCTTTATTTCTACCATCTCATTATTATCTCACACCCTATCTAGATCCTATATCTAGGGTAATTTCCAATATATATATATTCTATGTATTTTTTATATTTTTCTTATATTTCTTTTTAAATAGCTACTAGGAGAGAATCAAATCCTAGTGGGACACTAGGTGGCATGATTTCAAAGATACACTTATTTTAATGCATTATTACAAGCATGGTTACAAAACTTTTTCAAGGAGAAATGTCATGCTTTCATATGGCATGAGGTGTCCTTGGGAATTAAATGAAAGTCAAGGCTAAGGAGACCACATGAAGACTTTTGCTGCCATAAATGGACCCTATTTTGATGAATTTTTTACACAAGGTTCCAATCCTAATTGGAGAATGATTTTAAAATGAAAATCGTAGCTAATGAGCTGAAGTTTCTGCCCATATTTTTACTTTTTTATTTGGAGCTACGGTTGAGGAGATATGATAAAAATACTGGACCCCAGTCTGCCCACATCATGCAGGGACAGCTCATTTCCAACTTTTCCAATTCCTGTTCACACTGGCTCCTCTCTTCTTGTGTAAACCCTTGTGGGTTCCCTTCACCTATAAAAGGGGACCTCTTCTTCCTTGGAGAACTCAAGCATTCAAGCCATTGATGAGAGGAATTCTTGAAGGAGTGAGTAGTAATGCTTAATTGTACTTAGCCATTAACATAAGCCCAAGCCTACACTTTCTCCTAGAGGGAGACTAGCCATTCTTGCAACAAGCTAACCTTGGAAGATCAACTCTAATCAAAGAAGGTCTTGCACTTGGTGTATCAATCAAAGTGGAATTATCCACTCTTCTTCTCTCTCCATCAATAATGGTGCCAAAGGGTTTGTCAAGTAAGATGTGTTCTACATTTATGTTTTCTTGATTTGTTGTTGTTTCCTTTTTCATCTCTAATCCAACATATATATATGTATCTAATATCATCTCCTAAAGTAAACCTATCTCTCTCATTCTTAGTAATTCATCCTCTCTGCAAATTCTAGGTTCTCTTTTCTACAGGTACATCTCTCCCCGCAATATCCTTATTGCCTACGGGCAAGAATAGGGCTTGGGAGGGAAACTTCTCTTCACTTCTCTCATATCTACATTTCTCACATACTATCCTAGATGAATAACCCACATGATGATCATTTCTATCGCTTTCACTCTGTACAATCTATTAGAATTAACGTATGGATTAGCCGTAAAATACACTTTCAACAACGTATAGTGTTTCTCTTTGGCCCTGAAAGGCTCAATGAAATACTTCTATCACCGGATCCCATCATACTACCTCTCATAGACTATAATTTTTCTTTTGATGTAAGCGTAGTTATCTTGCTATGAACCAAGAGGATTTGTACACACAATTAATCCCAATCACTAGACAAAATATATATATTATGGTAAGCACAAAACTACAATTCCAAAGAACAATTCGTAGCCTATTTGGTCAGCCAAGATTGAATGCCATTAACGCATCCATTAACCCTTTCATATTACCCATGATACGATATGACCATAGCCTTGATGTTTTCATCTTCGTATTGTTTTGACATTCTCTTTTGCGTTCTTTCTTTGTGTGTGTGAATGCAAGAGAGAAAGAGTGAGTCTTCTTTGATTGCACTTCTTTCCAAACCCTAGTCCTCATGGCATCTATGGTTTAACTCCTTCATATAGTTTTTGTTGAGTTCTCTCACAAACTCTCACAGCCATAAGCCCGGTGCTTTCCTGGCAAGACCGCAAATTTCTCGACATATTTTTGGTGAACCCGACGTGAATCTGCTAGGGTGAGAGTTTGTGGGTAACCATGGGTGATCATGTTGAGCAACAGGGTATGCATTTTGACCCAGCAACAATGCAAATGTTTCAAGCATTTGCAATGTTCATGCAACAACAACATGCTACTGAAAGAAGGGAGATTTCAGCAACGAAGGCCATACAAGCGGTCGTCAATAGAATGGATCAGTTCAATGGCAAAGATGTAACCAAGTACTTACGCGAGTATGTGAAGGAGATGGAGCTGCATCGCGTGTCAGAAGGTGAGATGATTCAAAGCTTTGAGCTAGTTGTTGCTCCAGAAATTAGGGAGCATGTTAGGGCAATTAAAGATGGGCATGGGAGAAATTGGGAAGAACTCAAAGTAGCTTTAAAGGAGGAATATTTCATGGAGGACTCTGAGAGAGTGACCAAAAGGACATTCTTAGAATGGGTAGTCAAGCCAAAGCAAGGACTATCAATAACAGAGCTACTTAGGGAATTTGAGCGGCGCTATGCACAACTCACTAGGACAGAAAGGGCCACACTAGATGCAGAGAAGACAGATCTTTTCTTACAAGCTGCAGGTAAAGAGTTTCAAGAAAATTTGGAGCTTCTTCTTGAAGATAAAGATGCTGAGCAAGGACTAAAGACCGACTGGAATGAGGTTGAAGGTGCTGTCTCACTGCTTGCCAAACGACAAATAAGAAGGGACAAGATGGTAGTAAACACTACAAGTCCTTCCACCTCAACTTCTGACAAAATGGTAAAGCCTACTTTTATCGCTCCTAAGTTTGATGAGTCCATGCTAGATGAGCTTGTGAAGGGGATGCGTGACTTGAAGGTGAAGTTTGCAAAGCTTGAAGAAAAAGGCCAACCATCAGGGCCACTTCCTAGGCAAAGACAACAACCCAAAGAAGGGTTTGTTAATAGATGTATTTGGTGTGATAGTACAAACCATGTAAGAAGGGATTGTGATGATTTTAGTGATGATTTGTCAAAAGATGTTGTCTTTTTTAAGGATGGTAAAATCCACTTAAGAGAGACAGGTCTACCCTTGAGAACTAACTTTGGGAAGGGGGGAATGCAAACCTTAGTTGAAGATATGGCAACCAAGCATGCCACCTCTTCAGTTGAGGCAGCTACTTATGGAGTCAAAATTGAACATTTTTGTGATCAAGAAGTGAGTGACCATCATGGTCAAATTCTGCCAAATGTCATGCAATTAGCTAAAAAGGGAAAGCTTACAAAAGAGATTCTACATGAAGCAGGTGATTGCATACGTCTAGAAACAGGATGGAATGATCCAGTGGACTCATTGTCAGTGCATGCCTACATTAAAAAATGCCAACAAAATGAGGCAATTGTAGAAGAGAAGCGCAGACGTGAGAATGCTGATGAAGGACCATCAAAAAGAGCTTCTAGAAGTGGGGGAAGAAGCGACTCAATGCCTTCTCAAACACCCTCAACAAAAGGAGCATCTCCACCTGAAGTACTCATGGAGGAGTCTACAATAGGAAAGAAGAAAGAGCCAACAAAAGGAATGACAGATGCACATTCTCTGCATGAGGATTGGGGTTCTGCAGATGAAGCTATGAATCTTCAAGATTCACAAATCAAAGATAGAGAAGTGTTTGGGAATGCTATACAGGTTGAAGTGACATCAGAGGATAGAGCAGAAGAGCAAGAAACCTCTTGGGATATGGTCTGTGATTGGGGTGATATTTCTTATCTGTGTGAAGATGCAAATAAAGATGCTTGCCATAAAGTGCCTACTATACAGGGTTGCCTGCAGGTATGCAAACAATATCTGAGGTATAAAAGGGATTTAGGTCTTGTGTCACAGGGTATAAATTGCAAGCAGGTTTGTGAGCATCTATCTGCTATGGATAGGAAGGGTATACATGGTGATTCCTTGAAGCAAGAAGAGGATGCTAGCTCTACGCTGACACCAGAGTCATGTAATGAAGAAGGGTTCTCCCTAGATGAGTGGAGACATGATTCAGTTCAAGATAATTTAGCGATGAGTCAAAAAGGAAGAAGGGGTGAAGATATTGTGTCAGAGACTAACTCCAAGGAGGTTTTTGAGCAGTCGGTTACAAGTGACCGGGAGCATACCTACCAGGATGATTTGGAAAGGGAATTAGACACCATATTTGAGAGGTATGCAAAGTTTTATGCTATAAAGCTGGAGAGGTATTTGGTAAAAGGTGAGAGAATTGATGAGAGGTTTACCATGCACATTTCTGAGGTTTCTCTCGATGTTGAGAAAGGGTATCTAGAGGATTCTTTTGAGAATGAAGATGCAGATTCAGACTTCTATGCGAAAGAGGTACATATGGATTTACAGGTTGGTCAGAAGGTTGAAGTGCAGTTTCAAAAATCTTTCAAGTATATTACAAGAAGCCTGGAAGTGTTTTTTGAAGAGGAGGATGAGGAATTTATGTCTCTACGTCATGAAGATTTTGCGCATAATGGAGATTTGTTACAGATGTTTTGGAGACAGATGTATATAACAATTCCTTCTGATCCGAGAGCAATTAAAAGATACGGAGAATCTCAATCCTTAGTACAATACAAGTTTTTGAGTTACCCATATGATCCTGGAGGAGGTCATGGGATGACAGGGGATACAATTGCTTTCACAAGTTACCATGAGGTTGGCACATGCCGGAGGATGTGCATGTTTAGAGGGGGTGGATGTCGTGTTGTGACACGTACATAGTGGGAACGCATGCTACAAGAGTTATCTTGTAACTTTTTAGATACATAATTATCTTTTCTATAATGTACATATGCATATGTAAGTATAAAAATAAGCTTTCTATCTCATCTTATTATTTATCTCAAGGGTAATGTATTCTTACTTTACCATCAAAAAATACTATGGGAAAAGCATCAATAGCTCCGCCTCTTTAACTGGGGCAAAAAGCATTGATTCTTTATTTCTACCATCTCATTATTATCTCACACCCTATCTAGATCCTATATCTAGGGTAATTTCCAATATATATATATTCTATGTATTTTTTATATTTTTCTTATATTTCTTTTTAAATAGCTACTAGGAGAGAATCAAATCCTAGTGGGACACTAGGTGGCATGATTTCAAAGATACACTTATTTTAATGCATTATTACAAGCATGGTTACAAAATTTTTTCAAGGAGAAATGTCATGCTTTCATATGGCATGAGGTGTCCTTGGGAATTAAATGAAAGTCAAGGCTAAGGAGACCACATGAAGACTTTTGCTGCCATAAATGGACCCTATTTTGATGAATTTTTTACACAAGGTTCCAATCCGAATTGGAGAATGATTTTAAAATGAAAATCGTAGCTAATGAGCTGAAGTTTCTGCCCATATTTTTACTTTTTTATTTGGAGCTACGGTTGAGGAGATATGATAAAAATACTGGACCCCAGTCTGCCCACATCATGCAGGGACAGCTCATTTCCAACTTTTCCAATTCCTGTTCACACTGGCTCCTCTCTTCTTGTGTAAACCCTTGTGGGTTCCCTTCACCTATAAAAGGGGACCTCTTCTTCCTTGGAGAACTCAAGCATTCAAGCCATTGATGAGAGGAATTCTTGAAGGAGTGAGTAGTAATGCTTAATTGTACTTAGCCATTAACATAAGCCCAAGCCTACACTTTCTCCTAGAGGGAGACTAGCCATTCTTGCAACAAGCTAACCTTGGAAGATCAACTCTAATCAAAGAAGGTCTTGCACTTGGTGTATCAATCAAAGTGGAATTATCCACTCTTCTTCTCTCTCCATCAATAATGGTGCCAAAGGGTTTGTCAAGTAAGATGTGTTCTACATTTATGTTTTCTTGATTTGTTGTTGTTTCCTTTTTCATCTCTAATCCAACATATATATATATGTATCTAATATCATCTCCTAAAGCAAACCTATCTCTCTCATTCTTAGTAATTCATCCTCTCTGCAAATTCTAGGTTCTCTTTTCTACAGGTACATCTCTCCCCGCAGTATCCTTATTGCCTACGGGCAAGAATAGGGCTTGGGAGGGAAACTTCTCTTCACTTCTCTCATATCTACATTTCTCACATACTATCCTAGATGAATAACCCACATGATGATCATTTCTATCGCTTTCACTCTGTACAATCTATTAGAATTAACGTATGGATTAGCCGTAAAATACACTTTCAACAACGTATAGTGTTTCTCTTTGGCCCTGAAAGGCTCAATGAAATACTTCTATCACCGGATCCCATCATACTACCTCTCATAGACTATAATTTTTCTTTTGATGTAAGCGTAGTTATCTTGCTATGAACCAAGAGGATTTGTACACACAATTAATCCCAATCACTAGACAAAATATATATATTATGGTAAGCACAAAACTACAATTCCAAAGAACAATTCGTAGCCTATTTGGTCAGCCAAGATTGAATGCCATTAACGCATCCATTAACCCTTTCATATTACCCATGATACGATATGACCATAGCCTTGATGTTTTCATCTTCGTATTGTTTTGACATTCTCTTTTGCGTTCTTTCTTTGTGTGTGTGAATGCAAGAGAGAAAGAGTGAGTCTTCTTTGATTGCACTTCTTTCCAAACCCTAGTCCTCATGGCATCTATGGTTTAACTCCTTCATATAGTTTTTGTTGAGTTCTCTCACAAACTCTCACAGCCATAAGCCCGGTGCTTTCCTGGCAAGACCGCAAATTTCTCGACAACGTATTGTGGTTTCTCGGGATGGAGTGTTTGTGGAAGATTCTGTTCAGCCCTTGCTGTCATGTACTAGAGATAGTAATGTAAGCTCATAGGACATTTATGACACTTTGTTGCCTCTTTTCAGTGGTGGAAATAAGAATGTAAGTTCCAATGAGGCAAATGTACAGCCTATAGGGGTTTCTGAAAATGTTCTAGATCAGCCTATTACTGATGCAGATGTACAGATGTACTTGATGAGGAAAGGGTTGAAAATGAGCAGGCTAGAGGTATGCCAAAATGGCTGGTGCACACTTTGCGTGACAGTAAATTGGATGCACCTTTGTCTAGTCGTACTCGTTCAGGCTCTCGCCATGCATCTTATGCATCAGATTGTTATGCTTTGGCTGTGTCTAGCTTACATGATGTTGAGGAGCCTCTGACTTTTGATGAAGCACAAAATTCAGAAAATTGGATGGCTGCCATGCAATCAGAATATGATGCACTTATAGAGAATGCCACATGGACTTTATGTGATTTGCCTCCTGGCAAAAAGGCCATTGGTACGAAGTGGGTTTACAAGTTGAAACGCAAGCCGGATGGTGAGATCGATTGCCATAAGGCTCGACTTGTTGCAAAGGGTTATGCACAGCAAAAAGGCATACATTATGAAGAGACTTTTGCTCCCACTTGTCGTATGACTACTGTGCATTTTCTATGTGCATTGGCAGCTCATTTTGGTTGGGATGTACATCAATCAGACATTGTTACTGCTTTCTTGAATGGTGACATATTTGAGGAAGTTTATGTAACGCAGCCTCGCGGTTTTGTCATAAAAGGACAATGGGACAAAGTGTGCAAATGTAACAAGGCTTTGTATGGGTTGAAGCAATCTCCTCGTGCTTGGTATGAGAAAGCTGACACTCATTTGGTCAAACAAGGCTTTCGTAATAGTCCAACAGAAAGCACATTGTATGTAAAGAGTGAGGGTGATGTACTTCTCATTGTGGTTCTTTATGTTGATGATTTGCTGATCACTGGACCAAATGAGAGACATATTGCTGAATTTAAGGCTGATTTGAATGCTACTTTCAAGATGAAAGATTTGGGGCTATTGCATCATTATTTGGGTATACAGTTTAAGCAGTGTGATGGTGGTATTGCCTTTTGTCAGAAAAGTTACATAGAGACATTGCTATGTAAGTTTGGACTTGAGGATTGCAAACCTATTGCCACTCCCATGGAAACAGGTTTGAAGTTGAGTCTACATGATGGTGGTGATCCTGCTGATGTCACTCTTTACCAAACTGCTGTTGGCGGCCTCATTTATGTATGCAACACGAGGCCGGATATTCAGTTGCAGTCTTACAGGTCAGCAGATTTATGCATAGCCCAGGGTCTAAGCATTGGCAGGCTGTCAAGAGGATCTTCCTCTACCTTAGTGGAACTTTACATCTTGGCTTGTTTTATCCCAAGGGGGGATCATTGCCGCCAGACTTACATGCTTTTTTGGACTCAGATTGGGCTGGTTGTTTTGACACGCGAGTGTCCACAAGTGGTTTTTGTTTCATGCTTGGCAGTTCATGTATATCATGGTTGAGCAAGAAGCAACCTACTGTGGACACTTCGAGTTGTGAGGCTAAGTACAGGGCAGTATTCACAGCTACGGTTGAGTGTGTATGGCTGAGACGCCTTATGGCTGATTTGGGTGTTGGACAGGACACTGCCAACACTATCTACACGGACAGTCAGAGTGCATTGGAAGTTGCGTGGAACCCAGTTTTTCATGCTCGCACAAAGCACATTGAGGTGCATTACCACTATGTCAGGGAGAGGCTCTCAGCAGGAGAGATCAACTTGGCTTATGTGCCAACACAGGACAACCTTGCAGATCTTTTCACAAAGGCATTGTCTCGTGAGAAGCTTGAAGCGTTCCGCAAAGCTTTGGGCTTACTCCCCTTTGTGGACTGATCCTATCCTCACGGCATGGCACTTCCCTTTACTCATGTGCCAGCTCTCGTTCACCGCATCACTCCAGGGGGGATTTGTTACCATATACATGTGGTAGTGATGTGTGTGAACACACTAGGACCGCCGGGGCATTTTTTCCCTCTTTAGGAGGTTTTTTCCCCCGTGCATTGTATATACGCCCATCACTCTAGGGCTATCTATCTTTCCATTGCACACTAAGTAACACACTCTCTATTGTGTGCCTTGAGCTTCCTTCATCTTCTCCAAGCTGTGTGTGTTTTCTCTGCAACCCTAATTCCAACAAGATGCCCACAAGGTGTACCCAGTTCCTATTGGATGGCCTTTGAGGTGGACCAATGAGAATTAAGCTAGAGTAAATCTAATTTAATTAATTTAAAAACACTTAATAAAATAACCAATAAGAATTAAGCTCTCTAGAAGACTATTGGACAGTCTCCCAAGGGGTCCAATGAGCATTCAGCAGCCCAATGGGTTGCCTGATTCCTATTGGCCAGGAGGCAAAGGGGTCCAATGAGAGTTTAGTTGAATTAAGTAATTACCTAGGGGAAAGGGGGACACATTTCAGAAGACTATCACTTATGCTGCTTAATCTCCATTGGCTAGGCATGGGGAGGTCCAATGAAGTGTGAGGATGAGCATATAGCAAGAGGGGTCGACCAAGAGAGAGAGGGGGCTGATTTTTGCAAGGCATTATTACACACACACTCACACAATCTCATGTGTGAAGAAAATAAGACTCTCTCTTCTTCTCAAGCTTTAATGGAAAGCTTACCACCTACTCCAAGCTTGTGAGAAGGGAGGCCTACACGAACAACTCTTGGCTTTGTGATGAAAATCCAACCAAGAGCCAAGCTTCAATGCATGCTCATCTCCTCTACCATGCTAATTATTAAGCTAAGCTATGCTAATATGAGTGATTATGTGAGGAGATGTACATCTTTCTCGTAAGAATACTCCTTCTTCCTCTCAATCTACTCTCATACCCCGCTAGCTCTCACCATGTTCGAAGGTGTGTGAGGTCTTGGGTCTGAGACCGTGAGGGAATTGATGTTGTGTTTGATAAGTGTTTTTCTTAGTGCATGAAGTTTCCATCTTCATTGCACTAGCTAGTATTGAAGGAACACAAAGAATTGTATTGTAAAATGTCTCTCTTAATGGGAGAAACCATAATACAAAGCCTTTTGGAGGGGGGATCGGCTCCATGAAAATCCAGTCCTCAACTGTTGTCAATTGCTTAATTTCCTCTCTTTTGAAGTATTGTTCATGCTATCTAACTAGGTGTTATACTTTTTGTCTCTCTCTCCACCCCAACACTCTTGTTATTCTCCTTAGGAAGCTATTCTAAGGAAATGCTCACTATGTTCATGCTATTTTCCGCTACACACAAGTTGCTAGACCATTAAATGTTACGTTGGTATCAGAGCACAAGGTTTCTCTTTTCTTGCTCAAGAAGGGAGGTCCTCAAGCTAGCTATAAATGGTTGGTACTATTAGTTGCATGTGAGTAAGTAGAATAGAGATTTTACAGCCTTGCCGCGCGCGTGCCTTTGTGCAGTTAACGGGGCTGCATCACCGTAGAGAGCTATGGTCTTAATAGTGGAGTCGTATAGGGCTTGCCTACGGCTTAACCACTATTGAGCTATTAGATTGTTTTGGTGTTGAACAACCCTCTCTTCTATTCCTTGCATTTAATGGTATTTGAGCCACGGGTACAATAGCTTGAGTGCTTTTTCTAAAGGGGTAAAGAGGAGTAGCAACTAGGGGTTGAAGTGCCAAAGTACACCTAAAATGTTTACACCTAAAAGTTGTTAGAATGGTTGACAATAGTAAAGAGAGTGAAATTAATGTTGATAACTTTGATTTTGCTAATGAGCAAGCTACTAATGATGCCCCAATGCTTGTTAACTATCTTGTTTCTAGGATTCAACAAGCCATGGGTAATCCATCCCTCGAAAGTGAAGTGCAACGGCAGCTTTGTGCTAATGGGATTCTCCAAGCTCCCCACCATGACGAGAGAGCACCTAGGAAGCCTCCTTGCGAGACTTCCAAAGGAGGCGCCTCTCCAATGCATCTCCTTCTCAAAGGAGAATTCAAGATCCTCCATTGAAGAAACGGGAAGAAGTGAGTCTCCTGCCACCTCGACGGAGATGGCTCCACAAAGACGGCGAGCTAAACGCTCCCCCTCACCTCCAAAACAGAGAAGACCATCGCATACTTCTCCACACCATACTTCAAAGAGGGATGTCAAAAAGCAAGAGAAGAAAAAAGCAAGAAAGAAAACACCCTCTTCTCCATCTTCTTCATCCTCTTCCTCTTATGAAAGTGATGGTGAAGACAAAGAAGATCAAGGAAAGAAAAAGGCGAGAAAGAGGTCACCCTCTTTTCCATCTTCCTCAAATTCTTCATCTTCTGAAGAAAGTGATAGTGCAACCTTAGGCCATAGGAAATCCTATGCCACATGGAAGAGGTCGTCCAAGCTCAAGAAATTCAAAGAGGGAGGAAAGAGAATCTCTTCCTTACCTATGATGACACTTTTGGTGCAACGGACAAAGTCTTGGCCTTTATCCAACAATTCGATGCGGCGTTTGGAGATGAGGGCTTCACGGAGTCCTCTAAGCTACACCATGTAGCTATGCACTTTCAAACGTCTGCCAGGCAATGGTGGTCTAGCTTATGGGCCAACGGTGAAGCTCCACAAACATGGAAAGTGTCATAAAATCTAATATCTAACCAACCCAAATGATTTTCTCATATTAAATTGATCACTTAATGTGGGAGAATAAATGGGAACAAGTGTTAAGATATAGATATGTGCTTATAGATCTATCTCAACACGGGGCCAATAGTAAAGGGGCCCAAATGGGAGATGGTCTATCAAGAGCAAGGCTAACCAATGGAGCATAAGACCTTAGGGTTAGCTTCATTGAAGACCTCCAATAATGTGTGTAAAAGTCCTTTGACCTTAGGTAAGCTAGGGATGTGAGCTTGAGGTGGGAACCCGGCCCAAGCTCGAGGTGCTTGTCGTGCTTGAGGTGCTTGTCCTGCTTGAGGTGCTTCACTAGCTCCATGCTTGAGGTGCTTGACTTGGTGCATGATTAAGGTGCTTGAGGTGCCTTGAGAAGCTTGCTTGAGATGCTTGTGGGAACACCCCCTACTTCAAGTGCTTAGTCATGCTTGATGACTAAGGGGCTTGCTCATCCAAAGTCAAAAATATCCCTACAAGGAGGGGGGCGAGCCTACAAGGGGGGGGGGGGGGGGGGGGGATGAGAGAGACACACACACACACACACACACACACACACACACACACACACACACACACACACACACACACACACAAGGGAAGCCCCAGCTTGAAGAGGCAGCAAGGACACTTGTCAAGTTCCTCCCCATGTTGCCCTCATGGTGTGCCTGAAGCCTATTGGTTGGCCACCCAAGGGGTCCAATGATAATTTAGGATATTTAATTAATTGATTTTGCATTTATCAAGTCCTCTCTCTCAAAGGGGAAAGGGGGACACTTGTCCCAAGGCTACCCATGTTGCTTGTAATGGATCCTGCTTGTGATTGGCTAGGCCTGGAGGGGTCCAATGAGCTTCAAGCATGAGCTACAAGGTGGGGTTGACCCAAGCAAGCTAGGGGGGTGCTTAGGGGGTATACTCACCCACACACACTCACAAACACTCTCATTGTGTACTATGCAAAGTGCAAGAGCTCCCTCTCCTTCTCCAATCAAGTAGAGGTTGAGAGCCTACACCAACACTCTTGTCTATGGAGTGCAAATCCATCCAAGAGCCATGCTTCAATGCTTGAGCTTGCCATCTATTTCTTCTTCATTACTATGCTATTATGTATGCTAGCACAAGAGTTATGATAAGTGAGGAACTAGCTCTTTCTCGTATGAAATGTTTCTTCTTCCTCTTCCCTACCCTCATTCCCTGCTAGCTCTTTCCACCTTCGAAGGTGTTTGAGGTCTTGGGACTGAGGCTTGGTATAGTTAAAGCTTTCTTCAAGTTTAGGTTATGCTATGATGGTGATGCATGAAGCTTTCCATCTTCATTGCTTCACCTAGGTCACAAGGAACACAAAGAATGTATTATAACAAGTCTCTCTTTATGGGAGAAATCATAGTACAAATGCCTATTGGAGGGGGGACCGGCTCCACATAAATCCGGTCCTCAACTGTTGTCATGTTCTCTAAATTCTCTCTCTTGCAAAAGTATTGTCCGTGCCAAGTTAACTAATTGCTATAATTATGTTGCTATCTTCAATTATGTCTACCCGCTATGCTCACAAAATCATTTCTTGAAAGTACTCTCATTAAATTCCGCTACTCTCAAATTGAATAGGCAAATTCCATTACATTGGTATCAGAGCATTTGGTTTCTCTTTTCTTGCTTAAGAAGAGAGGTCCTTAAGTAGCCTATAAATGGTTGATGTTGTTAATTATAATAGAGTAAGTGGAACTGGGATCTAATATCGGTTTTGTTAAGCCCACTATGTGGGGGATGGTGCACACCTCGGGAGCTTTGGACTTAATAATGGAGTCTTTTTAGACTTGCCTACGGCTTTATCATTATTGAGCCATAAGAAGTCCGAAAGGAGCTATAGCCCTTGGAAACTCTACTATGTTAGACCTACTCCTCTACTCTCTATAATTAACCACCTTGAGCTGTGGGTGTAGATACTTAAGAGCCGATTTTCAAAGGCTAAGAGGAGTGGCAACTAAGGTTTTGAACTGCCAAAGCATACACTAAGTATAAACATAAATTTTGTTAACATGGCTGACAATAATCAAGAGAGTAGAATGAACATTGATAGCTTTGATTTTGCACATGAAGGTGCTAATGATGATGCTCCCATGTTTGTGAATTATCTCGTCGCTAGGTTGCAGCAAGCTATGGGCAACCCTGCTTTGCAAGCCGAAGTTACTCAACAACTTCGTGCTTATGGAATTTCCCTTCCTCTCCCAGAGGAGAGAGAGCTTAGGAGGCCTCTTAAAGAGACCCCCAAAAGAAGACTCTCTCCCATTCGAGAGGAAGAATCCAAAGAGAAAGAAAGCAATGAAAGTCTAAGTTCTTCTGAAGAGGTGGCTCCACGAAGACGGCGGTCTAGACGATCGCCTACTCCTCCCAAGAGGAAAAGAGCAACCTATAGTCCTTCTCCTCATCACTCTGAAAGGCAAGAGAGGAAACAAAGGAAGAAAAGGGTTAGGAAGAGGTCACCCTCTTCTCCTTCTTCTTCACCTTCCTCCTCTTCCGATGAAAGTTATGGCTATTCTCCTAGAGAATACAAGAGGGGAGGACATCGCAAATCATTTCCTGCATGGCGAAGGTCACAAAAGCTAAAGAAGTTCAAGGAGGGAGGAAAGAGTATCTCTTTTTTCACCTACGATGGCACCTTTGGTGCTACCGATAAAGTGTTGGCCTTCATCCAGCAATTTGATGCGGCCTTTGGGGACGAGGGCTTCACAGAGTCCTCCAAGCTACGCCATGTAGCTATGCACTTCCAAAAATCAGCTCGTCAATGGTGGGCTAGCCTTCGTGGCTATGGAGAAGCCCCAAAGAAATGGAAAACTCTACGAGTTTTCATCATGAAGCAATTTCTTCCAAGCGATACTAAAGATAAAGTTCTTACCGAATGGCGCGGCTTGAAGCTTCTCTCTCATGAGTCTATCAACAAGTATGTAGACAAGTTTTGGGATTTACATCTCAAAGCTACTGTCTTTCAAAAGATAGACTTTGCCGAGCAAAGACAACAATTCTGTGCGGGATTACCTGAAGAGATGGCCGAATACATCAACTCTCAACGGCCTGGTACTATTACCGAAGTAATCCATCACACCATGGTTGCTTCACGCATCAATTTCCATCAAGGGGCTAGACGTAATGTCAAGCCCATGGAAAACAAAGATAAAAATGATGCAAAGGGGAAATCCAATGCACAAAATAATTCCCAAGGCACTTCCAACAACAACAATAACAACAACAACAATCGGTCCAAGGAGAAGGGAGTTTACAAAGGTAAAAACAAACTCTCTCCTGAAGAGCTTGAAGCTTTTCGCAAGGACCATAAATGTTTCAAGTGTGGGGAGCAAGGACATGGCTATCGTTCTTGCCCCAAGAAGAATACTCGCAATGAGACTCCTAGGGCTTCCACCATCGAAGCTCCAAAAGAGGATGCTCATTGCAAAGGATCATCACTCTCCTATGCTTGGGGAAAGGTAAGAGAGCATGATGCCTTCATCTTGTTTGACCCTGGCTCTACTCTCAACTTCATATCAATAGAGTTGGCCACCAAGTTGGGCATTCAAGCTTTTGAGATGGGAGATATAGTAACAGCTGATGCAGCTTTCAAGGGACAACAAGCCTCTGTTACTCCCTTGATTGGGAAGTTGAGGCTTCATTTCCAAAGCTATGTCGACAAAGAAGACTTCTTCATCTCTCCTCTCCAACATCAGGATGTTATCCTAGGGGCACCATGGTTTGATCGCATGGCTACCAACATGAAGTTCCCTGAAAGGAGAATTTACTTCACCTACAGGGGAAAGAACATTTATATAGATGCTAGTGAGCGTGGTCGCACTATTCCACTTGTAAATCCTCTTTCTTTTGATAAATCAATGAAGAGCTCAGTTTCTGCGTACATGATTTATGTCAAAGAGTCTCTAAAAGCTAATAATGTTTCATCAAATGAAAATGATAGGAATCAAGAAGAGTTAGACTTGTCTACTTTTCTAAAAGGATTCCAAGATGTGTTCATCGATGATATCCCTATGGACCTACCTCCAAAACGAGGGTATGATGACCATTGTATTGAGCTCCTTCCAGGAAGCTCACCGCCTAACAAACCTCCTTATCGAGTCTCACAAGCTCAACAAGAGGAGATTATGAGGCAAGTACAGGAATTGGTAGACAAAGGGATGGTGAGGCCTAGTTCCTCTCCCTTTTGTTCTCCAGTCCTTTTAGTGCAAAAGAAAGATGGTACATACCGTATGTGTGTGGACTATCGAGCACTAAACCATATCACTATCAAAAACAGATTTCCCGTGCCTCGGGTAGAAGATCTGTTTGATAAGCTACAAGGCTCTACCTACTTCAGTAGGATTGACCTTAAGAGTGGCTATCATCAAATAAGGATAGTGGATGAAGATATCCTAAAGACTGCGTTTCGCACAACATTTGGTCTTTATGAATATCTAGTCATGCCTTTTGGCTTGACTAATGCACCAGCTACTTTCAATCGTCTCATGGAGAAAATTTTTAGACCATATCGTAAATTCACTGGAGTGTTCTTTGATGATATCATCATCTACTCCAAATCTTTGGAGGAACATAAGCAACATCTCCAAGTGATTTTTCAAGCCTTGAGGGAAAACAAACTTTTCTCAACCAAAAGAAAAGTGAATTCTTCCTTCAAGAGATTCAATATCTAGGTCATATTATCTCTCACGATGCTATTCGTATGGATCCATCAAAGTTAGAGGTAATAAAATCATGGCCTAACCCAAGGAATCTACATGAGCTAAGAAGCTTTATTGGTATGTATGCATACTATAGACGCTTCATAGCAAAATTCTCTCAAGTAGCAGGACCACTACACGACTTAACAAAGAAGAACGTTAAGGTTGTATGGACTGCTAAGGAGCAAAATGCTTTTGAAAAACTCAAAGAGAAGCTTACTTCCCAACCAGTCCTCGTGCTTCCGGATCTCTCAAATCCATTTGAGGTCCAATGTGATGCGTGTGGTGATTGCCTTGGAGTGGTTTTGCTTCAAGAAGGGCATGCCATAGCATATGAGAGCCGAAGGCTCAATAGTGATGAATGAGTCTTGGGCATTTATGAGAAAGAGCTTTTAGCTATTCTACATGCCCTAGATACATGGAAGCACTATCTATTGGGGACTCAATTTATCCTACGAACCGACCACCAAAGTCTCAAGTATTTCATGACGCAAACCAAACTTTCCGACAAACAAATGAGGTGGGCAAATTTTCTTTCGCAATTTAATTTCCATATTGCTCACATAGCTGGTAAGCACAATCAAGTTGCCGATGCACTTTCACGACGACCAAAAGTTAATGCGGTGTCTATAGCTACTCACAATGATCTATCCTCTATGATAGATGAGTATGCTACTGACCCTGACTTTAGAGACATAGTGTCAGCCCTTGCTTTGGGGAAGAAAGAGGAACCATTCACCTTGCAGGATGGTTATCTTCTCCACCGCAATAGGCTATGTGTTACCCATTCCCTTCGTTCGAAGGTTATGTATGAATCCCATGCTCCTCAATATGCAAGGCATAGAGGTATTCAACCTACTCTCCGAGGAGTAGAGACATATTTCTATTGGCCTACCATGAAAGTGGACATACAAGAGTATGTTTCAAAATGTGTAGTATGCCAAAGGACCAAGTATGATAGAGGGAAGCAACCTGGATTACTCCAGCCATTGCCTATTCCAAATTCACCATGGGAGAGTGTATCCATGGATTTCATCTTTGGATTACCCAAGTCTATCTATGGGAATACAGGAATATGGACAATAGTCGACAGGTTTAGCAAGCAAGCACATTTTATTCCTGTCAAAAATACTATTAAGGCACATCAAATGGCAACTCTCTTCATATCTCAGATTTTCAAGCACCATGGATTACCCACATCCATCGTGTCAGATAGAGATCCTAGAATGACCAATAATTTCTGGAAAGGTCTCTTTGAAAATCTAGGAACAAGATTGAATTTCTCTTCGGCCTATCACCCACAAACGGATGGCCAAAGTGAGATAGCCAATCTTACGATACTCGATCTACTCAAGACTTATGTTGTCGAAGTAGATATCCGCTCACAATGGGAAAAGTATTTACCTCTAGTAGAGTATGCCTACATTAATACTGTACATACTTCTACGGGGAAAGCACCTTTCGAGATCATAGAGGGAAGACCTAAAAGTCCCTTGCTACTCAAAGTACATGGGAAGATCTTCGCCGCCGATAAGTATAGCCGTGACCTACAAGAATCTTTTCAAAAGATTAGGGAGGCTATAGCCATCTCTCAACAAAGGCAAAAATCTGCTGCTGATAAGCACAGAAGATCCTTAATGTTCAAAGAAAATGATTGGGTCTTACTCAAGTTTCCTAAGGCTCGATTAAGGCAAACGACGGGCAAAAATCCTACGGGCCATCAAAAGTATTATGCTAAACTAGCAAAAAGATACTATGGTCCTTTCCAAATCTTAAAGCCCATCAATGAGACGGCTTATCAACTCAAGTTGCCCAACCATTGGCTTATACACAATGCCTTTCATGTAAGACTACTTAAGCCCTACAAAGGAGAGCCACCAACTAAACCAATTATTTAAGACCCTCCCGAAGTTGAAGACCAAGAAGAGGTGCTACAACCCGAAGCTGTCCTTCGTCATGAAGACAAGGTACTACGACATGGTAAGATAATCCGACGGTATCTTATTAAGTTCAAAAATTATCCTTTTGAAGATGCTAAATGGATGCAAGGAGTACAACTTAAGGATAGTATGAACCTTGTCAATGCTTACAATGCTACATTAGAGTAAGAAAATGTACAACTCTCTTTTAAATGACTCATGTTTTTGTCTTATAAGACTAATCCTCTTTTTAATTGTGCACAAATTTAACTAGTATGCATGCTTAGAATCATGTTTGTGATGACGACGTCTCTCAAACACCAAGTAGAATTTGTCACTCTACTTTGGGAGAATGAAATGGACTAAAGAGCAGACATGCTTGCGGCAGCTATGTCTCCCAAGCACCAAGTGGATTATTCATCCATCTTGGAAAGATGTCGTAGGGTAAAAAAGGGATCCTCTACCCGCTAAGTACGATTGACTAATGACTAAGGCTTTATCTCTTCTACCTCATAGTCGAGGACGATTGACTAATGACTAAGGCTTTATCTCTTCTACCTCATAGTCGAGGACGACTATGATTTCAAGAGAGAGGTAATGTCATAAAATCTAATATCTAACCAACCCAAATGATTTTCTCATATTAAATTGATCACTTAATGTGGGAGAATAAATGGGAACAAGTGTTAAGATATAGATATGTGCTTATAGATCTATCTCAACACGGGGCCAATAGTAAAGGGGCCCAAATGGGAGATGGTCTATCAAGAGCAAGGCTAACCAATGGAGCATAAGACCTTAGGGTTAGCTTCATTGAAGACCTCCAATAATGTGTGTAAAAGTCCTTTGACCTTAGGTAAGCTAGGGCTGAGCTTGAGGTGGGAACCCGGCCCAAGCTCTCGAGGTGCTTGTCGTGCTTGAGGTGCTTGTTCTGCTTGAGGTGCTTGTCATGCTTGAGGTGCTTGATTAAGATGCTTGAGGTGCTTGACGGGATCCATGCTTGAGGTGCTTGACTTGGTGCATGATTAAGGTGCTTGAGGTGCCTTGAGAAGCTTGCTTGAGATGCTTGTGGGAACACCCCCTACTTCAAGTGCTTAGTCATGCTTGATGACTAAGGGGCTTGCTCATCCAAAGTCAAAAATATCCCTACAAGGAGGGGGGCGAGCCTACAAGGGGGGGGGGGGGGGGGGATGAGAGAGAACACACACACACACACACACACACACACACACACACACACACACACACACACACACACACACACACACACACACACAAGGGAAGCCCCAGCTTGAAGAGGCAGCAAGGACACTTGTCAAGTTCCTCCCCATGTTGCCCTCATGGTGTGCCTGAAGCCTATTGGTTGGCCACCCAAGGGGTCCAATGATAATTTAGGATATTTAATTAATTGATTTTGCATTTATCAAGTCCTCTCTCTCAAAGGGGAAAGGGGGACACTTGTCCCAAGGCTACCCATGTTGCTTGTAATGGATCCTGCTTGTGATTGGCTAGGCCTGGAGGGGTCCAATGAGCTTCAAGTATGAGCTACAAGGGGGGGTCGACCGAAGCAAGCTAGGGGGGTGCTTAGGGGGTATACTCACCCACACACACTCACAAACACTCTCATTGTGTACTATGCAAAGTGCAAGAGCTCCCTCTCCTTCTCCAAGCAAGTAGAGGTTGAGAGCCTACACCAACACTCTTGGCTATGGAGTGCAAATCCATCCAAGAGCCATGCTTCAATGCTTGAGCTTGCCATCTATTTCTTCTTCATTACTATGCTATTATGTATGCTAGCACAAGAGTTATGATAAGTGAGGAACTAGCTCTTTCTCGTATGAAATGTTTCTTCCTCCTCTTTCCTACCCTCATTCCCTGCTAGCTCTTTCCACCTTCGAAGGTGTTTGAGGTCTTGGGACTGAGGCTTGGTATAGTTAAAGCTTTCTTCAAGTTTAGGTTATGCTATGATGGTGATGCATGAAGCTTTCCATCTTCATTGCTTCACCTAGGTCACAAGGAACACAAAGAATGTATCGTAACAAGTCTCTCTTTATGGGAGAAATCATAATACAAATGCCTATTGGAGGGGGGACCGGCTCCACATAAATCCGGTCCTCAACTGTTGTCATGTTCTCTAAATTCTCTCTCTTGCAAAAGTATTGTCCATGCCAAGTTAACTAATTGCTATAATTATGTTGCTATCTTCAATTATGTCTACCCGCTATGCTCACAAAATCATTTCTTGAAAGTACTCTCATTAAATTCCGCTACTCTCAAATTGAATAGGAAAATTCCATTACAGAAAGCTTTAGGAGCTTCCATTATGAAGCAATTTTTGGCCACCGATGCGAAAGACAAAGTACTCATTGAATGGCGAAGCTTGAAGCTCTCTCCCTACGAATCCATTCACAAATATGTATACAAGTTTTGGGATTTACAACTCAAAGCCACTGTCTTCAAGAAGTTGGATTTTGCAGAGCAAAAGCAACAAATTTATGCGGGCTTAACTGAAGAAATGGTGGAGTATGCCAATTCCCAAAGGCCACGCACCATATCGACGATTATACACCATACTATGGTGGCCTCTCGAATCAATTTCCAAACGGGGGCTAAAAGAAATTCTAAGCCCACGGAAAACAAGGGTTCCAATGAGCCTAAGGGGAAGGACAATGTCCAAAAGTCTCCTAAGGGCAACTCTGACAAAGCTAAAGAGAAGGGAGTTTATAAAGGCAAAATAAAAGTCTCTCTTGAAGATCTTGAGCGTTTTCGCAAAGATAACCGTTGTTTCAAGTGCGGCGAGCAAGGGCATGTGTACTGCGCTTGTCCCCAAAAGAACACTCGCCATGAACGTCCTAGAGCTACCTTGGTTGAAATCCAAGAGGAGGAAATTCACCACAAAGGATCTCCTCTATGCCATGCTTGAGGAAAGGTAAGAGAACATGATGGTTTTATTCTCTTTGACCCTGGTTCTACTCACAATTTTATATCTATAGAGTTGGCCACCAAGCTAGACATACAAGCCTACGAGATGGGAGATGTCCTACCCGCAGACGGTGCTTTCAAGGGGCAAGAAGCTTCAGTCACTCCCTGAATTGGGAAATTGAGGCTCCATGTCCAAAGCTATGTGGGCAAAGAGGACTTCTTTATCTATCCTCTCAAGCATGAGGATGTTATCCTAGGGGCACCATGGTTTGATTGCATGGCTGCCAATGTTAAATTCCCTAAAAGGAGAATCTCCTTTAAGTTCAGGGACAAAAATATGTAGATAGATGCTAAGGAAATAAGTAACACTATACCCATTGTACATACACAAGCTTTCAATAAGTCAATAAAGAGACTATTTCCATGTACATGATTTTTGTTAAAGATTCTCCAAATGAACCTAATATTTTAGCAAAAGAAAATATACACAATCAAAAGGAATTAGAGTTATCCGATTTTCTCAAGGGGTTTCAAGATGTCTTTATTGACGACATCCCTTGTGAGCTACCTCCTAAACGAGGCAATGATGACCATGCAATTGAATTTCTTCTAGGAAGTTCACCGCCTAACAAACCTCCTTATAGAGTTTCTCAAGCTCAACAAGAGGAGATTATGCGGCAAGTGCATGAGCTCGTTGAGAAGGGCATAGTTAGGCCTAGCTCATATCCATTTTGTTCTCTAGTGCTACTAGTGCAAAAGAAAGACGGCACATATCGTATGTGTGTCGACTATAGAGCACTAAATAGGATCCTTATCAAGAATAGGTTTCCCGTTCCACGGGTAGAAGACCTATTTGATAAGCTACAAGGGTCCACCTACTTCAGTAGGATTGACCTAAAAGTGGCTATCATCAAATAAGGATAGTTGATCAAGACATTGTAAAGACAACATTTTGCACTATGTTTGGTCTTTACGAATACATTGTCATGCCTTTTGGCTTGACCAATGAACCAGCCACATTCAACCGCTTGATGGAGAAGCTATTCAGGCCTCATTGAACCTTTACTGGAGTGTTCTTTGATGATATCATCATCTACTCTAATTCATTAGACGAACACAAGGAACACCTCCAGGTAATATTTCAAGTTTTAAGAGAGAATAAACTTTATGTTAATCGAAAGAAAAGTGAATTTTTCTTACAAGAGATTCAATATTTAGGTCACATTATCTCTCAAGATGGCATCCAAATGGATCCATTAAAGTTAGAGGTAATAAAAGGATGGCCTAAACCAAGGAATCTCCATGAGTTAAGAAGCTTTATAGGTATGTGCGCATACTATAGATGCTTCACAGAAAAGTTCTCACTAATAGCAGGAACATTACATGACCTAACAAAGAAAAATGTTAGGTACACATGGTCTGCCAAGGAGAACAATGCTTTCAAAAAGCTTAAAGAAAAGCTTATCTCTCAACCTGTGCTTACACTACCGGATCTCTCAAAGCCATTTGAGGTCCAATGTGATGCTTGTGGTGATTGCCTTGGAGCTGTTTTGCATTAAGAAGGACACACCATAGGCTATGAAAGTCCAAGGCTCCAAGGCTCGACTCTGTTGAGAAAGCTCTAGGCATATATGGAAAGGAACTCCTCACAGTTCTACATGCCTTAGACTCATGGAAGCACTATTTATTGGGGACTCCTTTCATTCTGTGAACGGATCACCAAAGTCTTAAGTACTTCATGACGCAGACCAACCTCTTCGACAAACAAATGAGGTGGGCAAACTTTATTTCGCAATTTCATTTTCATATTGCTCACATTGCTAGCAAGCATAATCAAGTAGCCGATGCACTCTCAAGACAACCGAGAGTGAATGCGGTTTCCATAGCAACTCACAATTATCCATCTTCTATGAATAGATGAGTATGCTATTGATTCCGATTTTAGAGATGTGATTGCACTAGGGAAGAAAGAGGAACCATTTACTTTACAAGATGATTATCTTCTCTATGGCAATAGACTATGCGTTACTAGCTCACTACGTGAGAAAGTAATATATGAATCTCATGCTCCTCCTTATGCAGGGCATAGAGGGATTCAGTCTACCCTAAAGGGGATTGAAACATATTTCTATTGGCCTACCATGAAAGCAAACATACAAGAGTATGTTTCTAAATGTGTGGTATGCCAAAAGACGAAGTTTGATAGAGGGAAGCAACCTGGATTGCTTCAACCTTTGCCAATCCCTAATTCACCATGGGAGAGCATATCCATGGATTTTTATCTTTGGATTGCCTAAGTCTATCCATGGGAATACGGGAATATGGACGATAGTAGATAGGTTCAGTAAACAAGCTCATTTTATACCTGTCAAAAAGACTATCAAAGCCCATCAAATGGCAACCCTCTTCATTTCACAAATATTCAAGTACCATGGCTTGCCAATGTCCATAGTGTCGGATAGAGATCCTAGAATGACCAATAATTTTTGGAAGGGTCTCTTTGAGAATTTAGGAACAAGGCTAAACTTCTCTTTGGCCTATCACCCGCAAACGGATGGCCAAAGTGAAATAGCTAACCTAACAATTCTCGATCTACTAAAAGCCTATGTAATGTAAGTAGATCAAAGATCCCAATGGGAGAAGTACTTACTCTTAGTGGAGTATGCCTACAATAACACTGTACATACTTCCACGGGAAAAGCACCTTTTGAGGTAATTGAGGGAAGATAAAAAAGTCCCTTGCTACTTAAGGTACATGGAAAGATCTTCGTTGCAAATGAGTATAGTCGAGACCTACAAGAATCTTTTCAAAAGAGATGCTATCTCTATCTCACAGCAAAGGCAAAAGCTGCTGCTGACAAGCACAGAAGAGCCCAAGTCTTTAAAGAAAATGATTGGGTCTTACTCAAATTTCCCAAGGCTCGATTAAGGCACACGACAGGCAAGAATCTTACGGGACACCAAAAGTACTATGCTAAGTTAGCAAAAAGGTACTATGGTCCCTTCCAAATTCTTAGGACAATCAATGAGATGGCCTATCAGCTCAAGTTGCCCAACCATTGGCTCATACACAATGCTTTCCATGTGAGCCTACTAAAGCCTTACAAAGGAGAGCCACCTCAAGAACCAACTATTGAAGACCCACCAGAGATCGAAGACCAAGAAGAGGTGTTGTAGCCCGAGTCCATTCTCCAACATGAAGACAAGGTACTAAGACACGGTAAGACTATCCGATGATATCTTATTAAGTTTAAGAATTATCCTTTTGAAGATACTAGATGGATGCAAGGCATAGACCTAAAGGATAAGCTAAACCTTGTCAATGCTTACAATGCTTCCCTAGAGTAAGCAAATGTACAAATGTTAAAAATGAACAATTTTTTTGTCTT
Organism: Adiantum capillus-veneris; assembly: GCF_014529385.1. NCBI lineage: Eukaryota > Viridiplantae > Streptophyta > Polypodiopsida > Polypodiales > Pteridaceae > Adiantum > Adiantum capillus-veneris. The sequence continues at coordinate 72,304,805 of NC_140944.1, read as the reverse complement.
ATAAGACTCTCTTTTTCTTTATTGTGCACAAAAATAAAGTAGTATGCATGCTTAGATCAAGTTTGTAGAGACAACGTCTCCCAAACACTAAGTAGAGCTTGTCACTCTACTATGGAAGATTGATAGGACTAATGTGCAGACATGCTTGAGGGAGCTTACGCTCTCAAGCACCAAATGGACTAGTCATTCATTCCGGAACGATGTCGTAGGGTAACATAGGGATCCTTTACCCGCTAGGAAAAAAGGACTAATGAATATGCTTTATCTTCTCTACCCCATAGTTGAGGACGACTATGATTTCAAGAGAGAGGTAATGTCATAATAATCAATATCTAATTCTCCTAAATTATTTTCTCATGTTAAACTAATCATTTAATATGGGGAAGTTCCAGGGGAGAAAAAGCTACAATATTGGTTAAGTAAGCAGACCGGCCACAGTAGGGATCCAAAGGAGGGAAAATAGGATCCAAAAGGGGGGCCATCTGCAAAAGGGCAATGTGCACCAATGGGATTAAAAGACCCTAAGGTTCAGCCCATTAAGACTTCCAAAATGCTAAGGTCCCAAAATTCAAAGGCTCTGTCCAAAGGTCAAAAGCCTAGGGAAATTGGATGCTTTGTGTGTGCCCCAAAAGTCTTCAACCATCCCTACATAGGAGGGGGCGAGCCCTAGAAGGAGGAGATGAGAGAGAAACTCTCTCTCTCTCTCTCTCTCTCACACACACACACACACACACACACACACACACACACACACACACACACACACACAAGCTCCCTTTACACAAAGGGAATGAGGGACACATGTCATCTCCTTAGCCCAGATGCCCACAAGGTGTACCCAATTCCTATTGGATGGCCTTGGAGGTGGACCAATGAGAATTAAGCTAGAGTAAATCTAATTTAATTAATTAAAAAACACTTAATAAAATAACCAATAAGAATTAAGCTCTCTAGAAGACTATTGGATAGTCTCCCAAGGGGTCCAATGAGCATTCAACAGCCCAATGGCTTGCCTGATTCCTATTGGCCAGGAGGCAAAGGGGTCCAATGAGAGTTTAGTTGAATTAAGTAATTACCTAGGGGAAAGGGGGACACGTTTCAGAAGACTATCACTTATGCTGCTTAATCTCCATTGGCTAGGCCTGGGGAGGTCCAATGAAGTGTGAGGATGAGCATATAGCAAGAGGGGTCGACCAAGAGAGAGAGGGGGCTGATTTTTGCAAGGCATTATTACACACACACTCACACAATTTCATGTGTGAAGAAAATAATACTCTCTCTTCTTCTCAAGCTTTAATGGAAAGCTTACCACCTACTCCAAGCTTGTGAGAAGGGAGGCCTACACCAACAACTCTTGGCTTTGTGATGAAAATCCAACCAAGAGCCAAGCTTCAATGCATGCTCATCTCCTCTACCATGCTAATTATTAAGCTAAGCTATGCTAATATGAGTGATTATGTGAGGAGATGTACATCTTTCTCGTAAGAATACTCCTTCTTCCTCTCAATCTACTCTCATACCCCGCTAGCTCTCACCATGTTCGAAGGTGTGTGAGGTCTTGGGTCTGAGACCGTGAGGGAATTGATGTTGTGTTTGATAAGTGTTTTGCTTAGTGCATGAAGTTTCCATCTTCATTGCACTAGCTAGTATTGAAGGAACACAAAGAATTGTATTGTAAAATGTCTCTCTTGATGGTAGAAACCATAATACAAAGCCTTTTGGAGGAGGGATCGGCTCCATGCAAATCCGGTCCTCAACTATTGTCAATTGCTTAATTTCTCTCTCTTTTGAAGTATTGTTCATGCTATCTAACTAGGTGTTATACTTTTTGTTGCTCTCTCCACCCTACCACTCTTGTTATTCTCCTTAGGAAGCTATTCTAAGGAAATGCTCACTATGTTCATGCTATTTTCCGCTACACACAAGTCACTAGACCATTAAATGTTACAAACGCATAGTCTATTGCCATAGAGAAGGTAACTATCTTGTAAAGTAAATGGTTCCTCTTTCTTCCCTAGTGCAAGGGCTGAAATCACATCTCTAAAATCGGGATCAATAGTGTACTCATCTATCATAGAAGGTAGATCGTTGTGAGTTGCTATGGAAACCGCATTCACTCTCCATCTTGAGAGTGCATAGGATACTTGATTATGCTTGCCAGCAATGTGAGCAATATGAAAATGAAATTGTGAAAGGAAATTTTCGCACCTCATTTGTTTGTTGGAGAGCTTGGTATGCATCATGAAGTCCTTTAGGCTTTGGTGATCCGTCCGCAGAATGAAACGAGTCCCCGATAAATAGTGCTTCCATGAGTCTAACGCAATAGAACTGCGAGGAGTTTCTTTTCATATATGCCAAGAGCTTGCTCAACAGGGTCGAGCCTTTGAATTTCATAGGCTATGGCGTGCCCATCTTAGAGCAAAACAGATCCAAGGCAATCACCACAAGCGTCACAATGGACCTCAAATGGCTGAGGAATCCTACAATGTAAGCATAGGTTTTCTTTAAGCTTTTCGAAAGCATTGTTCTTCTTGGTAGACCATGTATACCTAACCTTATGTCTTGGTTGAGAGATAAGGTTTTCTTTAAGCTTTTCAAAAGCATTGTTCTTCTTGGTAGACCATGTATACCTAACGTTTTTCTTTGTTAGGTCATGTAATGGTCCCGCGATTTGTGGGAACTTTTCTATGAAGCGTCTATAGTATGCACACATATCTATAAAGCTTCTTAGTTCATGTAGATTCCTTGGATTAGGCCATCCTTATATTACCACTAGCTTTGATGGATCCATTTGGCTGCCATCTTGAGAGATAATGTGACCTAAATACTGAATCTCTTATAAGAAAAACTCACTTTTCTTTTCATTAATATAAAGTTTTATTCTCTCGTAGGACTTGAAATATTACCTGGAGGTGTTGCTTGTGTTCGTCTAGTGAATTATAGTAGATGATTATATCATCAAAGAACACTCCAGTAAAGGTTCGATGAGGCCTGAATAGATTCTCCATCAAGCGGTTAAATGTGGTAGGTGCATTGGTAAAACCAAAAGGCATGACAATGTATTCGTAAAGACCAAACGTAGTGTGAAATGTGGTCTTTACAATGTCTTGATCAACTATCCTTATTTGATGGTAGCCACTTTTAGGTCAATCCTACTGAAGTAGGTGGACCCTTGTAGCTTATCAAATAGGTCTTCTACTCGTTGGAACTAGAAACCTATTTTTGATAGTGAACCTATTTAGTGCTCTATAGTCGACACACATATGATATTTGCTGTATTTCTTTTGCACTAATAACACGGGTGAACAAAATGGATATTAGCTAGGCCTAACCATGCCCTTCTCAACTAACTCATGCACTTGCCGCATAATCTCCTCTTATTGAGCTTGGGAAACTCTATAAGGAGGTTTATTAGGCGGTGAACTTCCTGGAAGAAGTTCAATTGCATGGTCACCATTGCCTCGTTTATGAGGTAGTTCACAAGGGATGTCATCAATAAAAACATCTTGAAATCCCTTGAGAAAATCGGATAACTCTAATTCCTTGTGATTGTTTATATTTTCTTTTGCTAAAGCATTAGGTTCATTTTGAGAATCTATAACAAAAATCATGTACACGGAAATAGAGCTCTTTATTGACTTATTGAAAACTTGCGTATGTACAATGGGTATGGTGTTACCCAACTCCTTAGCGTCTATGTACATATCTTTTCCTTGAACCTAAAGTAGATTTTCCTTTCAGGGAATTTAACATTGGCAGCATGCGATCAAACCATGGTGCCCCTAGGATTACATCCTCGTGCTTGAGAGGAGAGATAAAGAAGTCCTCTTTGTCCACATAGCTTTGGACATGGAGCCTCAATTTCCCAATGACGGGAGTCTTTTTCCAATTTGGATTGGAACCTTGTGTAAAAAAATCACCAAAATAGGGTATCTTTTTGGCAACAAAAGTCTTCTTGTGGTCCCCTTAGCTTAGACTTCCACTTGATTCCAATGGACACTTCATGCAATATGAAAGCGTGACACTGCTCCTTGACAAATGTTTGTAAGAATCCTCTTAATAATGCATTAAAATGAGTGCATCTTTGATAATCATGCAAGCTAGTGGCCCACTAGGATTTGATTTCTTCGATATTAAAAAGAAATATATGAAAAATACATAGAAAAAATATATATACTAAAAGTTACCCTAGACATAAGATCTAGCTAGTGTGAGATGATAATTGAAGCTTCTTGCCCCTTGAAAGCACCATCGGCGGGTAGGACATCTCCCATCTCATAGGCTTGGATGCCTAGCTTGGTGGCCAACTCTGTGGATATGAAAGTGTGAGTAGAACCAGGGTCAAAGAGAATAAAAGCATCATGTTCTCTTACCTTTCCCCAAGCATGGCATATAGGAGATCCTTTGTGGTGAGCTTCCTCTTCTTGGATTTCGACCAAGATAGCTCTAGGAGGCTCATTTTGTGTATTCTTGTGGGGGCAAGCAAGATAAGCATGCCCTTGCTCCCCACACTTGAAATAGCGGTTATCCTTACGATAACGCTCAAGCTCTTCACGAGAGAGTTTATTTCTACCTTTATAAACTCCCTTCTCCTTAACTTTGTTGTTGTTGGTGTTGCCTTTAGGAGACTTTTGGACATTGTTCTTTCCCTTGGGCTCATTATTACGGTCCTTGTTCTCCGTGGGCTTAAGATTTCTCTTAGCCCTTGTTGGAAATTGATTCGTGAAGCCACCATGGTATGGTGTATGATCGCAAATATGGTGCGTGGCCTTTGGGAGTTAACATACTCCGCTATATCTTCAGTTAGACCCGCACAAAATTGTTGTTTTTTCTCTCCAAAATCCATCTTTTTGAAGATAGTGGCTTTGAGATGTAAGTCCCAAAACTTGTCTACATATTTGTATAGATTTGTAGTAGGGAGAGAGCTTCAAGCTTCGCCATTCGATGAGTACTTTGTCTTGGGCATCGGTAGCCAAAAACTGCTTCATGATGGAAGCTCTTAAAGCTTTCCATGTTTGTGGAGCTTCACCGTTTGCCCGTAGGCTAGACCACCATTGTCTGGTGGACTTTTGAAAATGCATAGCTACATGGTATAGCTTAGAGGAATCCGTGAGCTCTCATCTCCAAACGCTGCATCGAATTGTTGGATGAAGGCCAAGACTTTGTCCGTAGCACCAAAGGTGCCATCATAGGTAAGGAAAGAGATGTTCTCTTGGCCTTCTTTGAACTTATTGAGCTTGGACGACCTCTTCCACGTGGCATAGGATTTCCTATGGCGTCTTCTTTTTGATGGTTCAAAAGTTGCACCATCGCTTTCTTCAAAAGATGAAGAATTTGAGGAGGATGGAGAAGAGGGTGACCTCTTTCTCACCTTTTTCTTCTCTTGTTTTTTGTCATCCCTCTTTGAATTATGGTGTGGAGAAGTGTTTGATGGTCTTCTCCATTTAGGGGGTGTTTGAGAGTGTTTTGCCTGCCGTCTTTGTGGAGCTATCTCCGCCGAGGTGACAAGAGACTCACTTCTTTCTCATTCCTTCGGTGGGGGGGCTCTACCTTTGAAACTTGAGTTCTCCTTTGGGAAGGAGATGCATCATCAAGTAGTAGATTTTTGAGCCCTTTGTACGGATCCTCTTCTTCTTCCCTTATCGAAGAGAGGCCTCTTTTGGAAGTCTCACAAGGAGGCTTCCTAGGTACTCTCTCTTCTTGGTGGGGAGTTTGGAGAATCCCATGAGCATGTAGCTGCCGTCGCACTTCACTTTGGAGGGATGGATTGCCCATGGCTTGTAGCCTAGAAACAAGGTAGTTAGCAAGAATAGGTGCATCATTAGCAAAATCAAAGCTATCAACATTAATTTCACTCTCTTTACTATTGTCAGCCATTCTAACAACTTTTAGGTGTAAAATTTTTATGTGTTCTTTGGCACTTCAAGCCCTAGTTGCTACTCCTCTTTACCCCTTTAGAAAAGCACTCAAGCTCCTATACTCGTGGCTCAAATATCATTAATTGCAAAGAATAGAAGAGAGGGTCTTTCAACACGAAAACAGTACTGGCTCAATAGTGGTTAAGCCGTAGGCAAGCCCCATAAGAGTCCACTTTTAAGACCATAGCTCTTGACGGTGATGCCCCGTTATCTGCACGAAGCAAGCGCACTGCAAGGCTAAAAAAAACCTATTCTACTTACTCAAATGCAGTTTATAATACCAGCCATTTAAAGTCGGCTTGAGGACCTCCCTTCTTGAGCAAGAAATGAGAAACCTTGTGCTCTGATACCAACGTAACATTTAATGGTCTAGTAACTTGTGTGTAGCAGAAAATAACATAGACATAGTGAGAATTTCATTAGAATAGATTCCTAATGAGCATAGCAAGAGTGCTTGGATGGAGAGAGCAACAAAAATCATAACACCTAGTTAGATAGGCATGAACAATACTTCAAAAAGAGAGAGAAATTAAGCTATTGATAACAGTTGAGGACTGGATTTACATGGAGCCGCGGTCCCCACTCCAAAAGGCTTTGTGTTATAGGTTTTCCCCATCAAGGGAGGCATTTTACAATACAATATTACTTTGTGTTCCTTCAATAACTTGATGGTGCAATGAAGATGGAAGCTTCAAGCACCAAGCTCACACTTATAAAACACAACATCAATTCCCTCACGGTCTCATACCAAACACCTCACACACCTTCGAAGATGGTGAGAGCTAGCAGGGTATGAGAGTAGATCGAGAGGAAGAAAGAAGTATATATCCTCACATAATGACTCATAGTAGCTTAGCATAGCTTATTAGTTAGCATGGTAGAGGAGATGAGCATGATTAGAGCTTGGCTCTTGGTTGGATTTGCATCACAAAGCCAAGAGTTGTTGGTGTAGGCCTCCCTTCTCACAAGCTTGGAATAGGTGATGAGCTTTCCATTAAAGCTTGAGGAGAAGAGAGAGTCTTCTTTACCCATGAGATAGTGTGAGTGTGTGTGTGTGATAATGCCTTTCAAAATCAGCCCCCCTCTCTCTCTTGGTCGACCCCTCTTTCTTTTTACTCATGCTGGCATCCCATTGGACCCTGCAAAGCTTAGCCAATGATAATTAAGAAGCATAAGTGATAGTCTTTTGACATGTGTCCCCCTTTTTCCTTTTGTGAGAGCTTTAGGTATCTATTAGTGCAATTAAACTCTTATTGGACCCCTTAGGAATCAGGCAAGCCATTGGGATGCTTAATGCTCATTCGTGGATCCCTTGGGAGACTGTCCAATAGTCTTCTAGAGAGATTAATTTCTATTGTTTTTTTATCAGGTGTTTTTAAATGAATTAACTTAAATGTACTCTAGCTTAATTCTCATTGGTCCACCTCTATGGCCATCCAATAGGATTTGAATGCACCATGGGGGCAACTGGCCTAGGGAGTTGACATGTGTCCCCTATTCCTTTTGTGTAAAGGGAGCTTGCTAGAGTGTGTGTGTGTTTCTCTCTCATCCCCTACTAAAAGGGCTCCCCCCCTCCAAGATAGGGATGTGGGAAGACTTTTGAGTCTTTCCACAAGCATCCAATACTCCCTAGGTTTTGACCATTGGACCTAACCTTTGAATTTTTGGAACCTTAGCATTTTGGAAGTCTTATTGGGCTGAACCTTAGGGTCTTTGAAGCCCATTGTTGCACATTGCTCTTTTGCAGATGGCCCCTCCTTTGGATCCCTATTTTCCCTTCTTTGTGACCGGTCTACCAGCTTAACCAATATTCTAGCGTTTTCTCCCCTGGTACTTCCCCATATTAAATGATCAATTTAACATGAGAAAATCATTTAAGAGAATTAGGTATTAGTTATTATGACAATATCCATGGATTTTATCTTTGGATTATCCAAGTATATCCATAAAAATACAGGAATATAGACAATAGTTGATAGGTTTAGCAAGCAAGCACACTTTTATTCCTATCAAAAAGACTATTAAGGCACACCAAAATGGCAACTCTCTTCATATCTCAAATTTTCAAACACCATGCATTGCCAACATCCATCGTGTCAGATAGAGATCCTAGAATGACCAATGATTTTGGAAATGGTCATATAGACAATAGTTGATAGGTTTAGCAAGCAAGCACACTTTTATTCCTATCAAAATGACTATTAAGGCACACCAAATGGCAACTCTCTTCATATCTCAAATTTCAAACACCATGCATTGCCAACATCCATCGTGTTAGATAGAGATCCTAGAATGACCAATGATTTTGGAAATGGTCTCTTTGAAAATCTAGGTACAAGATTGAATTCCTCTTTGGACTATCACCCATAAACAAATGGCCAAAGCGAGATAGCCAATCTTACAATAACTCGATCTACTAAAGACTTGTGTTACAGAAGTAGATCAACACTCACAATGCGAAAAGTACTTACCTCTTAGATTATGCGTACAATAATACTGTCCATACTTCTATGGAAAAAGCACCTTTTGAAATCATAGAGAGAAGACCTAAAAGTCCCTTGCTACTTAAAGTACATGGGAAGATCTTCGATGCCAATGAGTATAGAAGTGACCAACAAGAATCTTTCCAAAAGATTAAGGAGGCTATATCCATCTCTCAACAAAGGAAAAAAGCTATTGTTGAGAAGCACAGAAGGGTCTTAACGTTTAAAGAAAATGATTGGGTCTTACTTAAGTTTCCCAAGGCTCGATTGAGGCAAATGATGGGCACATCAGGAGAAAGTTGGACTCAATTTTGGGCCCTATAAGAAACGCCAACTCAGCATAGAGAGAGGTAATCTTGAAAAATACAAAAGTAGTTTTTTGATATTCTATTTCTCGTAGTACATACGTAAAAGTTTACTTGATCACTTAAATGCATGCTCATACAAAATGCTTTTCGAGAGCCTAACTTAAGTGTTCACCAAAATCCATGTCCGTGAATCTTAATGAGTGATGTGATGTACGATGAGAGAAAACACATAAGAGATGTTTTCAAAATACAAAAAGAACACCACAGATGCATCCAAAAATCCAGGATAGCACTTTAAAACACTGAAATCCGACGTCTCTAGCTCAAGATACATCCGTTTTAAGCCTAGGGACTCATGAGGTCAGGACCAAGCAAATAGAGGCCCCCAAGACCCCTCATGGGCCTTTATTCACTTGGTTTTGACCCCTTCACAGTCTTAAATAGTACCTATCAATCGTTATCAAGTGCAACCCGTTCGAATTTGAATTGCGAGTACCTCATAAAAAGGTGATTGATGCTTGTCCGAGATAGCAACAACTGGTCATAAAAAGACGCTCGACGCTTGTGCGAGATGTCACTATCAAGAGCCTCACTTTTCTCATGAAAATGATAATTTCACCAAAATGTTTTTCATGGATCTTTTAAAAAATGAGACAAAAGGCTTTTCAACATAACATTAGCCTTCTTCTTATTGGCTAAGGAGCATTCTCTCACTAGAGCTAAAAGGCCCGAAAATGAGTCCATTTCTTTCCTAATGAAAATCCTACGGGCCATCAAAAGATTGTGCTAAACTAGAAAAAAACCATTGGCTCATACACAATTCTTTTCATGTGAGCCTACTTAAGCCCTACAAAGGAGAGCCACCAAGTGAACCTTATATTGAAGACCCTCTCTAAATCAAAGACCAAGAAGAGGTGCTACAACCCGAATCTATCCTTCAGCATGAAGACAAGGTACTACGACATGGTAAGATTATCCGACGGTATCTTATTAAGTTCAAAAATTATCCTTTCAAAGACGCTAGATGGATGCAAGGAATACAACTTAAGGATAGTATGAATCTTGTTAATGCTTACAATGCTACATTAGAGTAAAAAAATGTACAAAATTTCTTTGAAATGACCAATGTTTTTGTCTTACAAGACTAATTCTCTTTTTATTGTGCACAAATTTAAATAGTATGCATACTTAAAATCATGTTTGTGATGACGACGTCTCTCAAACACCAAGTAGAATTTATCGCTCTACTTTGGGAGAGTGACATGGACTAAGAGTAGACATGCTTGTGGCAGCTATGTCTCCCAAGCACCAAATGGATTATTCATCCATCTTGGAATGATGTTGTAGGGTAAAAAGGGATCCTCTACCCGCTAAGAAACATTGACTAATGACTAAAGCTTTATCTCTTCTACCTCATAGTCGAGGACGACTATGATTTCAAGAGAGAGATAATGTCATAAAATCTAATATCTAACCAACCTAAATGATTTCTCATATTAACCTGATCATTTAATGTGGGAGAATAAATGGGAACATGGGTTACAATATAGACATGTGCTTATGGATCTATCTCAACACGGGGCCAAGGTTAAATGGGTCCAAATGAGAGACGATCTATCAAAGAGAAATTCTAGCTAATGGAGCTTAAAATACCTTAGGGTTAGCTGCATTAAAGACCTCCAATAGTTAGTGTGAAAAGACTTGGACCTTAGGTAAGCTAGGGCTATGCTTGAGGTGGGAACCCGGCCCAAGCTTGCCGGCCCAAGCTTGAGGTGCTTGTCGTGCTTGCTGACTAAGGTGCTTGAGGTGATTGTCGTGCTTGATGACTAAAGTGCTTGAGGTGCTTGTCATGCTTGTTGACTAAGGTGCTTAAGGTGCTTTATGACTAAGGTGCTAAGGTGCTCCATGACTAAGGTGCTTGAGGGGTTAAGGTGTTCAAAAGTCAAAGGGTGGATGCATGAATAGGTGGACCAAAAACCTTTTCCCGGACAGAGGTTTTATAACCGGTACATAAAACCATCTCTATTAGTTTAATTCGATATATTCTTTTGAACAGCTTTTTAATTAAATATAGAATTTCCACAGCTTTTTGTTAAATATAGAAGACGGCTATGTACCTCTTAACTATGCACGTCAGCCAGCTCTTTACACCATTACTATTTCCACGTCTCTTTTTCAAATATAGAAGACGGCTCTGTAGCTCTTAACTATGCACGTCAGCCAGCTCTTTGTCTTCCCGCTCTCTCGTTTTCCTGTCTCTCTCTAACTCTCTGTGTAGGAGCACAGATTGCTGTTTTACTTTGTAGGCCTATCACACATCTATTGCTGTCATATACTGCTCTTGCTCTCTGTAGGCCTATCACCTTGCTCAATCTCTCCCTCTCTAGCATGGAACAAGAATCTCACACTGTATGTGACTACTCTCAGCCTCACTGTGAACTGTGTGCTAGGTATGCTGTTGATGTGGTCAAGGAATATCATGCGGTCAAGGAATATCATGCTAGGAGAAAGTGGGAGCAACGTGCTAAGAACAAGCTTGAGTAGGTAGCACGTGAGGAAGATAATGATCAAAATGGTGCTGATGATGCAAAGCGTCAAAGACTTTGCAATGACCTTGTTATGCTCTTCAATTGGCGTACAAAGGCCCTTGATGTTGCATCACGCTCAGATATTTTGTGCAAGTTTGTCAATCATCCTTCTCTTGGAGACCTTGAAATTCCCAAGGCACAAACAACCTTCGTTGAAGCCATACGCAACACAATAGATGCAATCAAATTACCCAAGAGCGGGCAGGAGCTCCTTCTTAAAAGGTTCATCACCACAATGCTTATGAATGTTGAGTGTACATCTACCTCAAAAGTGAATGTTTCAGCTGTATCTAAGTTGCTAAATTTGCACAAGAGGAACTTCATAGCTACAAAGAATCGGTTAAGGGCAGCAGGTGATGGAAATTTGCCAATCTCTTTGTGTGCTTGACAGCCCATGGATCCTGGTTTCATAACACTTGATGAGAAAGAGTTGATCTTCTCGTTTTGTATGTCTAACACTCGTGTCTCACCCAATAAGAAGGATGTGTGCAGAAAGAGTATTGGAAGAAATTCATATGTCAAACATCCTGTGCATCTTCTTGAACAATCTGAGGTAATAACTTGCTTCACTATATCCATTTTTGTTTTCTAATATTTGCATTCATGACCTATATTCACTATAATTGGGTTGATAAGAGTAGATATGAAATCGGATATGAAGGAAGTTATAAATGGAAATAAGGGGAATCGGTATTTGGTCCTAGACTAAGAGTAGATAAATATTGGATGTGAAGGAGAATATAAATGGAAACATAGTTTTTATCATACGCGTATGTTTGCTGAAACATACGTTTGCAGATGCATACTTTCACACGCGTATGATATGTATAAACTGGTTAGGTAAAAAACTGGTTTACATAACCAGTAAAAATCTTTGAACACTTATTTCTCACTGGTATATGTTAACCCTCACGGCTCACGGACACCCTATCACCTACGACGGACGTTCTAACCTACGGCGGACATTGTATTATTTATTTGGTAGAGTCAGGTACTGGGCTTGTCGGTCCAATAGGAAAAGGGTAAGAGTGATCGCCGATGAGAGGCACACTCTAATTGGAACATTCAAGGGATTAGTTTGCTAAGCATGGGCGCCCAAGTGTGAATGGGGCGAGCTTATATAAAAGTCAACTAAACCTAAAATTCACTCATTCTCTCATTTGTGCAATAGAAGAGTGCTCTTGCTCCATCTCCATCTCCATCTTCTTCTTCTTCACCTCCTTGTGTGTGTGTGTATGTGTGTGTGAGTGTGTGTGTGTGTGTGTGTGTGTGTGTGTGTGGGCGATCGAGCATTACGAAGGCACGGCGGCGGAGAGGCGGTTGAGCGCGGCGAAGCGGCGGCTCCTTGTTCTTCGCGGCGAGGAATCCTCCACGAAGCAAGCGTAGAGCGGTGAGTGACACACCATCGCCTTCTTTGAGCTTACTAGTTTAGGCTTGTTGTGTGCTTGGAGGCATTTGTGGCTCGCACACGGTGTATCGGCAAGTTCCTTGCATTGACACGCGCGACATACGCGCACATTTTTGGCACCGCTGCCGGGGAATGCCATACACCAAGCTCGAGTAGCACTCTGTGCTTCTCCGTGGTGCAATTTCTATTGTAGGAAAGGTAAGGAAGGAGTGTGTGTGTGTTGAGAAGAGGGATTTGGTGTTATACTGTGTGTTTTTTTAATTAATGGAGTTTTCAAAGGTTCTGTGTTTATTCTCTGTGTGTTAAGGTAGTTAGTTTTCTTTGTTAATAGAGATTTCAAAGGTTCTGTGTTTATTCTCTATGTATTAAGGTAGTTAGTTTTCTGTGTACAGTAAGTAGGAAGTAGATTAGTGAGAGTTAATAGAGTGTGTTAGTGTGTAAGAGTAGGTGTATTAGTTAGAAGTAGGTAGAGAAAGTGTGTGTGTGCTCTCGCGCAGGCCGCGGCGGCCTTATCCTTTAAAAAATAATAAATAAATAAAATAAATAATTTTTTTTTTAAAAAAAAAAAGGTAGGACCGGGATCGGGAATATCTCCCAGATCCAAGCCCAGACCTAAGCCCAAGCTCACGCTCAGGCCTCGGCCTCGGTCGCCTTTTAAAAAAAACGAATTTTAGCTTCACACGTAGCTAAAAATTGATTTTTGAGGACCAACGGAAGGTCAGATGCCCGAAAATTGTGTTGTAAAGCACACAACGACCCTTTAAGTGATACGCTCGTTTCGAGCTATCACACACTTCAATAAAAAAAATCAAACATTAAAAAAAACATCAAAAACAAGAAAAAATCAAGTAGAAAACGGGGTGCAAAACACCCACAAAACAAAGCAAGTAACCTTTGAGGGTACTTGCCGACACTTGTAGGGCACCCAAAGCACATGTATCTACGCTCTGGTCGTGTGCTAGAGTCCGAACAACTAGCTAGTGCTTTGATTTGCGGGGGTACTCACTATCCTTCCACGCTAGGGTCTACGCCCTCGGCGGGGACCCAAGGTAGTGCAACCCAAGACCCAAATATAGCGGCTAGCGACTCTTCCTCTGACTACGATATTATGGAAGAGCATCTTACACAAAGCCTCGGGGGAACAAATGAAACCGTGCCTAACTGGGCCCAACAACCTGGAACTAGTGTTTTTAGCCGTTTGATGGAAACTTTTAGTAGAGCTATGCGCTCCGAACCTACGGCTAGTGAAGTAAACGAGGGGGGTGGGGAAGTAGAATCACCATTCACATCTCCTATAGACCCCATACTCCCTCAGAGTGTCCACGTGGACATTCTACCTACCTCATTTAATGAGGGCCCTACCGAGCTACCACCTTCCGAAGTCGCCTCTAAGGTAGCGGTGACTAAAAGTCAAAACACGGGAAGCAACATTGCATCCACCTCACGGAAACCCTCTAGTACACCAAGTTTGGACGGGGTATTTCTCAATGAAAATTGGAAATATGACCTACACACGGAGACTTTGACCGACCTATACATGGGCTACACATACCATGTGGGTTGGTTAGAAGTTGTACAATCCACATCTAGTGCCACTAGTCTGGAGGAACAACAACACATGATTTGCAATGTCATCCATAGGATTATCCAGTTCGAGAGGCAAAATTGAGGAATAAACATACCTTTGACGGGTCCTATGCAATTTTTATACATGGGCAAAGGGAAACAACCCACTCTATCACAAATGGAGACTCCCCCAATGAGTCCCATCGATCCCCCATATGTTGTTTTGCCAGGGGTCTCAATGCAATCTGAGCCCACAAGTGATAGCTTTACTTTTCCAAGTCTAGCTCATCTTTTCGTTGATGACACCACGGCTACCATGCCTACCCCAATGATGGGCATGCCAAGAAACACGCCATGGACCTCATTTGTTAGTAAAGCACCACTACATGGTAGCTCAATGCCTGCAATAGTACCTACAAGTGTGTACCAATCGTATGCACCTATGGGTCCACGTACTCATATAGTCCCTACCCCTCCCATTGTTCCAACTACCTATGCTCAACCACAATACACAAGTTCTTATTTCCATGGGACTATACCGGCTAGCATTAGCATGTCACATCCGACGTCTGCTATGCCTAGGGCCACCCATATGAACTATGGACCACCACATGGCACAACATCGTACCCAACATGGAACCCAAGGGCTTCCTATGCGCCAAGCCCAATGCCAATACCTACTCCACATGTAGTCTTTGGAGCGTCTTCACCCACGGTGCCTGCTCACTTAGGTGACTTGGCAACATTTGCTCAAGCTATAGGTCGATCTATTGCTGAGAATATGCGTAACACGCCTGATAGAGAGCCTAGAAGTAAGGCAGTACAAATAGCCAAGGTCACACAAATTTAGTGGAGACGGAGATGTGAGAAAGCATATCGAAGTGTTTGAACAAATATGCGATTCTCTAGGAGAACACAATGACCTACATAAGAGCAATGCTTTAAGCCTAACCTTAAGTGGAATGGCTGGGGATTGGTATAGAACCCTAAGGGTGGAAGAAAAAACGATTTACCCTACTCTTAGGAGACTGTTCTTAAAGAAATACATACGAGAGGGAGTGCTTTGGGGTGTAGCCTCTCAGCTTCAGAAAGCCCAACGAGAGAAAGGAGACTCGGTGAGAGACTTTATAAGTCGCTTGAAGCATTTGAATTCTCTTTGTAATCCAAATGAGTGCTTCAACAATAACCAATTGCTCGATAGATTCATTAGGGGATTACGACATGAGGATATCTACAATGGCCTAGTCATTAGAGGTATCACCACTTGGGAAGCAGTCACCACCAATGCGATCCAATTGGAGGATAATTTAATGATTCAAGGAGAAAGAGTGTCTGTTGAGTCTAAATCTATTAGCTCACAAGCATCGGGGCATCAGCCAATGACCCTAAAGCCTATTGCTAAGGAGCCAAAGATATCTGAGATGACTTTAGCAGATCTCACCAAGGCTATTCAAGAGAGTCTTAGAGACAATCGTGCTCCGCAAAACAATCATATATATCCAAGAAGGGACCAACAATGGTGCTCAGTATGCTATGGACCGCATAGTACCAATGAATGCCCTACTTTTAGAGTAAAATTCAATGGGAACTGCAATGCATGTGGAAGGTATGGTCATCAAGCTAAGGATTGCATAGTATTTAAGCGTGCGATGGCCAATAGACCAACCTTAGCATGGACAGACACACCTCAAGTGCCTGCATTGATGCTGGACCCACCTCTTGAACAAACATCACAACATATGGTCCCTAGGGCCCAAAATGTTGTTCAAACAACACCCTTACCACCTCCAGTGCTAGGACCGCAACCACCACATCCGAGAATCACTTCTGTGAATCAAGTGGGTTGTGAGTCATCTATTGCTTGTTTGGAAGGCTATGAGGAAGATATAGATCCTAATGTCACCTATGGGATGTATGTACTTGAAGAAATTCCACAATACTACATGGGGGAATATTGGGGACAAGTTAAACCTATCTATCAAGTAGCTGCTCTTGCGGCAAGAGGCCAAAATATTAATTACACTGCTAAGAGACCACCTCTTCAATGCTATGAGTGTGGAGGTCCACATCGTGTAGCCGAGTGTCCTATTAGGCTACAAAAGAACGCCACACTAATGCAAACCAATCAAGCGAGCACGTCTACAATGCCGATACTCATGTGTAATCGATGTGGCATAGATCATTTGATTGCCCAATGTCCAAATAATCCAAATGCACCGAAGATCACGCCATTAAACTTGATTGAAGTTACCGAGGAGCCATCACCAAGTACACCCGTGGTACCAATAAACGTACTCACACGATCGATGTTCCAAAAACAAAATTATATTCTTGAGGAAAGAGACACGGCATCAATTGCCCAATCTCAGAAAAAGAAGAAAACACGAAGAAAGAGATCGCAAAAAGTAGCGAAGTCAGACCCCAGTTCAAAGACCAACATAGGGACTGGTGACGACCCCGTATATATGAACGATGCTGAAGAAGATTCTGATTTAGGTGAAACCATGGAGACCAAAACGACCACTAACATAGAAACCAACAAGGAAGATCTTTATGAGCCACAATGGCCAGGATCCAAAAAGAAGATAGGAACTTACCCAAACCCTACAGAGGAGATTGAGCTAGTCAAGCAATTAAGGAGTTTGGTAGAAGATACCCAAAGGGATCTAGAACCAGCACCTAGGAAGATCCAGATTACAGACACCGTGTTCCCTACGCAACAACAACCTCACCAAGTCCATAGACCCTTGGACATACCTAGTGTCATCCAAGAAGAAAGTGACTTAAAGTCATGGGAAAGTGGGCGTACTAACTTCTTGATGGAAAGAATGTTTACAGCGGGACTACCTGATCCTATCGAAGAAATGGAGATCCCATCTTCCCCACGTCAAGGGACTCAAGGCCAAAAGGTGCCGTTAAACATTGCCAAATTGATGGATTTCATGTCTTCAGAAGTTAGAACCACCATCATGTCCAAACTATATAAAGACCCCGAGCTAGTCTCAGCTCTTCGAGCCTTCCTCAATGGAGAACTGAAGTTTGGGCTACCACAATTTTCACAGATGGATGGACCTGGGGAGATGCCAATAGAGGAGGAATACATAGATCCACAACCGAACCTAGATGAGAACCTTGTTATAGAAATACCTGTTAGCAAGTTGGGACAATACTTTGAGGGTGATGAATCCAATGCGACCATACCAATCACTACTAAGGGATTAACTATGAAGGGAATCCTTGATGATGGCGCTGGGGTTAGCATTGTGACTAAAAATTGCTGGGAAACTATGGGAAGACCTCACCTTGCGACCACAACCATAGTAGTGGAGATGGCCAATGGGTCTATTGTTAAACCTATTGGGATGCTAGAAGATCTCAAGATCAAGGTCTTTGGACATAAAATAAGAGTTACCTTCATTGTTATGGATTTCTCCAAACACACTATGGCATCGGAGATGATCTTAGGACGTCCTTTCATGAGGGAAGTAAAAATGGTGCATGACTGGTCTAAAAACCATGTCTACTTGCAGTTCCAAGATTCTGTCATTCGAGTGGATCTTGTGACGGGTCGAGCACATCCTCTAGGAAACAGGTTTATAATTGATCATAGATCTGACACCACAGTTCACTCGGCCCCATTGCAGTATTGTTACACGTGTAAAGCGGACACTGATGTTGGGGAAGATTCTCCTTATATGGATGTACTACCTGGGATGACTGAGTCGGACAATGTGGATTGGGTCCACCTAGCAGCAACCATAGACACTTGGGGAAATAGGGGGACAACCTGGGTAACACTTGAAGGGGATGAAATGCCCGTACCCTTAAATATGCTACAAGTAATGCATATAGCTTCTGACAAGACTCATCCTCATATAACAAAGAAAACATACAAGTGGGTCCCTAAAGCTTCTTTAGCGACCATGGCTAGTGCTAAAAAACAGAAGCCTTGTAAGAAACATACCACTCGCCCCAAGAAATGTAAGAGAACGTGGCGTTGGATCCCTAAACGACTATTGGAAGCCCAAGGCTAATATCAAGGAAATGATCAGATCTGGGTACCAAAACGTAGATTGTGTTCTTACGTGTCACCTGACCCATGTGAGCCCAATCCCGTAGCTCCAAAACAAATCAGCAATTGTGGAAAGAAAAAAATCATAGAATGCTACACCCCCGCTCCAGAGCTAGTTTGGGTACCAAAGAAAGAACGATTTGTTCCACTAGCTCAGGAAGGGGGGAGTCCCATGAAGCTTCTAGCTCCTCATATAATGCATCCATAGAGGTAATAGCTTCTCCACAGCCTCCACCTACAATAGTGGACCTCCATGAAACTACAAATGAATCCACACCTCCTAGTTTTCAAGAACCACCTGATGAACCACTTCAAGTTCTCGATCCTGGGAGAGTACCTTACCACCCTTACAACTCGACGAGGCACCTAAGGTAATAGAGAACTACTGGCAAAAATCCCCACCTATTACCAACTGGAACAATTGGTTTAAAAGGGTGACAAGCTCATTTCAAATGGTATGATCTACCCAAGGAAGGGGGGAATGTTTGCTGACAGTCATCATTCACTCACTCCCCTCTCAACCTTGTTTCCCTGACCTCTCAATCACCAATCTTAGGGAATGTACATATAAAGCCTTATACTCACAAACAACAAAAATAATAAAGAGCAAGAGCAATTAGCAAACGAGTATGCACAATAAAAGTCAAAACATTGACTCAGACCTACACATTCACATCCGGTACATTGAAACAGAAACCTATGTCATAAAATACCTTTGATCCCCATCACTCGAGTGATGGAGGGTAGGTAGGATTAATACAATAGGAGTGTTTCTGTTTTAGAGTTGAGTGATTAGAAAAGTTCTTTTTTCCCACTGATGTGCCTCCTAGAGGTATTCCTTGTGTTTCCTTGTGTGTACAGGAACGTGTTGTTGTTGTTAGGATTTGGACCTTCATGGAATCTTTATCTCGACTCACTCTTCAAATCAAGCGCGACCATAAACACAAACAGGTGTTTCTTGTCCATTAGCATTGCCCCTTATCTTTTTTGCATCTATGATTGTCTGCTTTGATTGTGATTGGTAGCATAATATCCAACACATTTGCTTAGTAACAAACATTTAATTCAATGTAATTTTTTGTCATAATCCACTGTCTAGATTTAAAAATCAAGCAGTCCGACTAAGCTAGTTTGACCAAGTTAGGTGTTAGAGATCTTCTCTTAATACCATGGGGAATGCCTTCTTGATAATCAATGGCTAGTTAGGTTCTTAATCCGATTTAGGTAGCATTGTGTGAAATGTACTAGGGCTTTCTAGTGGGCTTGACCCTATTGACCTTTAGCTTAAGTATTATAAAGGGATTTTACTAGTGTGATGAGCCTGGGGAGGTGTAACAGTGATATATGACCCCCCAAAGTTACAAAATTAAAATGCTGAAAATGAACAAACAAAAAATCAAAGTGCCACATTGTAAAATCTTAAGCTGGAAGAGAAATCTCAGCTTGATTGGGTACTTCACTCACATGTATCGCCTATGGTACTAGAGCCCTAGAGGTTCCCAGTGTGGGCGCTTTTCCTTGAAAAGCAAAAAACCCAAGGCATACAAAATAAGCACACACATCAAAATTGAATCACTGTGAAAAGACTTTGGGGGGTCAAAGAAAAGGTAATCAGTCAGGCAATGATTTCATGAGAAATTCCTTTTATCGTAGCTTAACTACAAGGTCTTCTAGGTATAGCCTCTAGTTAGCCCTCGAACATGAAATACTTGGCTCTCGCGATTAAACAACTTAATTGACCAGAGAAAATTAAGAAGCTTACCCATGGTATTAATAGTCGATCTCTAATGCCTTTCGACCGTTAAATTAGCGACCCAGACTTGTTAATTTTTTACCTTTACATATGTTTATGCATTTGATTATATTGCAATTTCATGTTTATTGCTGACAAATTGTTTAAAATTCTGTTACCAATCAATTTGTCTGCCTAAAACTGCATATGATTTTTAATTGCTTATGAGAATGCAATTACTGTGCCAATGTTGTTTGATTTTGGAGTGACTGAAGAAGGCTAAGGACATTCATCTCAAATTCTCTTCCACCTCAACGAACGAGCTTCAACTCAATAGATTCCGAGGACAGAATCTACATCAGGAAGGGGGGCATGTTAACCCTCACGGCTCACGGACACCCTATCACCTACGACGAACGTTCTAACCTACGGCGGACATTGTATTATTTATTTGGTAGAGTCACGTACCGGGCTTGTCGGTCCAATAGGAAAAGGGTAAGAGTGATCGCTGATGAGAGGTGTACTCTAACTGGAACATTCAAGGGATTAGTTAGCTAAGCATGGGCGCCCAAGTGTGAATGGGGCAAGCTCATATAAAAGTCAACTAAACCTAAAATTCACTCATTCTCTCATTTGTGCAATAGAAGAGTGCTCTTGCTCCATCTCCATCTCCATCTTCTTCTTCTTCTTCTTCACCTCCTTGTGTGTGTGTGTATGTGTGTGTGTGTGTGTGTGTGTGTGTGTGAGAGAGAGAGAGAGAGAGAGAGAGAGAGAGAGAGAGAGAGAGAGAGAGAGAGAGAGAGTGGGCGATCAAGCATTACGAAGGCACGGCGGCGGCGAGGCGGTTGAGCGCGGCTCCTTCTTCTTCGCGGCGAGGAATCCTCCACGAAGCAAGCGTAGAGCGGTGAGTGACACACCATCGCCTTCTTTGAGCTTACTAGTTTAGGCTTGTTGTGTGCTTGGAGGCATTTGTGGCTTGCACAGGGTGTACCGGCAAGTTCCTTGCATTGACACGTGCGACATACGCGCACAGTATACATAGTGGTTAAGTGTTCACATGTACTCGTCAAGTGTTCACATGTACTGTTTGTCATGTCAGATAGGTAAAAAACATATCTGTTTGAAAGGAAAATACTGGTTTACATATCCAGTAAATTTTTTTGTACACTTATTTCTCACTGGTATACATCGTGATTAAGTGCTCACATGTACTGGTTAGGTAAATAACATACCGGTTTTAAATGAAAAGACTGATTTACATCAGCAGTCAGAACATTTGAATTGGTTGACACTTATATACCACTGGTACGTACCAAGGACATGTGTTCATTTTTTTAAACACATTTTTCTCACTAGTGGTTAAGTGCTTACATGTACTGGTTAGGTAAATAACATAGCGGTTTTAAATGAAAAGACTGGTTTACATCAGCAGTAAGAACATTTGAACAAGTTGACACTTATATACCACTGGTACGTACCAAGGACATGTGTTAATTTCTTTTAACACTAATTTCTCACTGGTATACATCGTGGTTAAGTGCTCACTTGTACTGGTTAGGTAAATAAAATACCGATTTTAAATGAAAATACTGGTTTACATCAGCAGTAAGAACATTTGAACTCGTTGACACTTATATACCACTGGTACGTACAAATGACATGTGTTCATTTTCTTTAACACTTATTTCTCACTGATATACATCGTGGTTAAGTGCTCACATGTATTGGTTAGGTAAATAACATACCAGTTTTAAATGAAAAGATTGGTTTACATCAGCAGTCAGAACATTTGAACTGCTTGACACTTATATACCACTGGTACGTACCAAGGACATGTGTTCATTTTTTAAACCCTTATTTTTCACTGGTACACATCATGGGTAAGTGCTCACATGTACTGGTTAGGTAAATAACATACCGGTTATAAATGAAAAGATTGGTTTACATAAGCAGTAAGAACATTTGCACTGGTTGACGCTTATATACCACTGGTACATACCAAGGACATGTGTTCATTCTTTTTAACACTTATTTCTCACTGGTATACATCGTGGTTAAGTGCTCACTTGTACTGGTTAGGTAAATAACATATCGGTTATAAATGAAAAGACTGGTTTACATCAGCAGTAAGAACATTTGCACTGGTTGACGCTTATATACCACTGGTACATACCAAGGACATGTGTTCATATATATTGGTTTACCTAACCAATTAAGTGAAAAAACATAGTGGTTTGAAATAAAAATACTGGTTTATAGTAATGTAACAGTTTTCCTCAAAGATAATAAAAACTTGCAGTTTTCTTCAATGTTCTTTAACCATATATGTCTTTCATTGTAGGTGGAGCTCTTTCTCAACTTCAAAGAACAATACCCTGAAATTGTAATAAGGCAGTGGGTGTTTGAGTACATGAAGCCATATTTTGTTCGAAATTGAGAGACCGATATACTTGCTGCTCCATTTCACATGTTCAAATTGAGAGACTGATAGACTTGCTGCTGCATTTCACATGTTCAAATGTCCTTCCTAAAGGATGCCATTAATCACATGCGAAGTTCTGTATTCGGTCTTCATGGAAAAGCTTGCCAATGTCAATGCAACATATGCAAAGACAATGGTGGATGCAAGGCACCAAAAAACCCTATCAAGAGTGTAACAGCCTTATTGGACTCTATACTGTGTCCAAAATCAGATACGTCCACCTTCCATGCCCTTGCCTGCTTGAGTGGTCAATGTAAAAGGTGTGGCCCGGATAAGTTATACTTTTGTGCTGCAGAGGCTGCATCTATTGCTAAAAAGATTGTGGTGAAGATTTTTGAGGACCTAGAAGTAGAAACTGTGCTGTCGTGCTGTGACACGTACATAGTGGAAACACATGCTACAAGATCTATCTTGTAACTTTTTAGATATATAATTATCTTCATATAATGTACATATGCATATTTAAGTATAATAATAAGCCTTCTATCTCATCCTATTATTTTTCTCAAGGGTAACAACCTATCCTTACTTTACCATCAGAAAATACTATGGGAAAAGCTCAATAGCTCCGCCTCTTTAACTTGGGGCAAAAAGCATTGATTCTTTATTTCTACTATCTCATTATCATCTCACACCCTAGCTAGATCCTATATCTAGGGTAAACTCCAATATATATATATTCTATGTATTTTTTATACTTTTCTTATATTTCTTTTTAAATAGCTACTAGGAGGGAATCAAATCCTAGTGGGACACTAGGTGGCATGATTTCAAAGATACACTTATTTTAATGCATTATTGCAAGCATGATTACAAAACTTTGTCAAGGAGCAATGTCATGCTTTCATATGGCATGAGGTGTCCTTTGGAATTAAATGAAAGTCTAGGCTAAGGGGACCACGGGAAGACTTTTGTTGCCAGAAATGGACCCTATTTTGATGAATTTTTTACACAAGGTTCCAATCCAAATTGGAAAATGATTTCAAAATGAAAATTGTAGCCAATGAGCTGAAGTTTTTGCCCATATTTTTACTTTTTTATTTGGAGCCACGGTTGAGGAGATATGATCAGTATTTTGAAAGAGAGGAGAGATCAGTATTTTGATCAAGATAAGAAGAGAGGAGCCAGTGTGAATAGGAATTAGAAAAGTGGCTCAATGAAATACTTCTATCACCGGATCCCATCATACTAACTCTCATAGACTATAATTTTTCTTTTGATGTAAGCGTAGTTATCTTGCTATGAACCAAGAGGATTTGTACACACAATTGATCCCAATCACTAGTCAAAATATATATATTATGGTAAGCACAAAACTAAAATTCCAAAGAACAATTCCTAGCCTATTTGGTCAGCCAAGATTGAATGCCATTAACTCATCCATTAACCCTTTCATATTATCCATGATACGATATGACCATAGCCTTGATGTTTTCATCTTCGTATTGTTTTGGCATTCTCTTTTGCGTTCTTTCTTTGTGTGTGTGAGTGGAAGAGAGAAAGAGTGAGTCTTCTTTGATTGCACTTCTTTCCAAACCCTAGTCTTCATGGCATCTATGGTTTAACTCCTTCATATAGTTTTTGTTGAGTTCTCTCACAAACTCTCACAGCCATAAGCCCGGTGCTTTCCTGGCAAGACCGCAAACTTCTCGACATATTTTTGGTGAACCCGACGTGAATCTGCTAGGGTGAGAGTTTGTGGGTAACCATGGGTGATCATGTTGAGGAACAGGGTATGCATTTGGACCCAGCAACAATGCAAATGTTTCAAGCATTTGCAATGTTCATGCAACAACAACATGCTACTGAAAGAAGGGAGATTTCAACAACGAAGGCCATACAAGCGGTCGTCAACAGAATGGATCAGTTCAATGGCAAAGATGTAACCAAGTACTTACGCGAGTATGTGAAGGAGATGGAGCTGCATCGCGTGTCAGAAGGTGAGATGATTCAAAGCTTTGAGCTAGTTGTTACTCCAGAAATTAGGTAGCAATAAATATGGGCATGGGAGAAATTGGGAAGAACTCAAAGTAGCTTTAAAGGAGGAATATTTCATGGAGGACTCGGAGAGAGTGACCAAAAGGACATTCTTAGAATGGGTAGTCAAGCCAAAGCAAGTACTATCAATAACAGAGCTACTTAGGGAATTTGAGCGGCGCTATGCACAACTCACTAGGACAGAAAGGGCCACACTAGATGCAGAGAAGACAGATCTTTTCTTACAAGCTGCAGGTAAAGAGTTTCAAGAAAATTTGGAGCTTCTTCTTGAAGATAGAGATGCTGAGAAAGGACTAAAGACCAACTAGAATGAGGTTGAAGGTGCTGTCTCACTGCTTGCCAAACGACAAAGAAGAAGGGACAAGATGGTAGTAAACACTACAAGTCCTTCCACCTCAACTTATGACAAAATGGTAAAGCCTACTTTTATCGCTCCTAAGTTTGATGAGTCCATGCTAGATGAGCTTGTGAAGGGAATGCGTGACTTGAAGGTGAAGTTTGCAAAGCTTGAAGAAAAAGGCCAACCATCAGGGCCACTTCCTAGGCAAATTCCTAGGCAAAGACAACAGCCCAAAGAAGGGTTTGTTAATAGATGTATTTGGTGTGATAGTACAGACCATGTAAGAAGGGATTGTGATGATTTTAGTGATGCTTTGTCAAAACATGTTGTCTTTTTTAAGGATGGTAAAATCCACTTAAGAGAGACAGGTCTACCCTTGAGAACTAACTTTGGGAAGGGGGGAATGCAAACCTTAGTTGAAGATATGGCAACCAAGCATGCCACCTCTTCAGTTGAGGCAGCTACTTATGGATTAAAAATTGAACATTTTTGTGATGAAGAGGTGAGTGACCATCATGGTCAAATTTGGCCAAATGTCATGCAATTAGCTAAAAAGGGAAAGCTTACAAAAGAGATTCTACATGAAGCAGGTGATTGCATACGTCTAGAAACAGGATGGAATGATCCAGTGGACTCATTGTCAGTGCATGCCTACATTACAAAATGCCAACAAAATGAGGCAATTGTAGAAGAGAAGCGCAGACGTGAGAATGTTGATGAAGGACCATAAAAAAGAGCTTCTAGAAGTGGGGGAAGAAGCGACTCAATGCCTTCTCAAACACCCTCAACACAAGGAGAATCTCCACCTGAAGTACTCATGGAGGAGTCTATAACAGGAAAGAAGAAAGAGCCAACAAAAGGTAAGACAAAAGGCCCAACTTATAAACTACAATTTGATATTGAGGTTGCTACAGATTTAAAGAAATTCTTGGAGGAAAGGATCTTGAATAGCAAGATTGAGTTTACTCTGGGAGAAGTTCTTGGCATTGCAAAGCGTGAATTCCATGAGGAGATCATTGACATCATCAAGAGGAAGAGGCAAACCCTTGCTGAAGTTTCTCGTCCACAGGTTGAAGGGGAAACCTCAAAGACACAAGGGATGCAACTGCAAAATAAGGAGAATGATGGAGCTGTGGTAGGATGCTACCAATCTAGTGGGAGAGTGAAGCAAGTGTATTTCTCAAATGATGATGAAGAAGTTGAAGATATTCCTAGGAGTTACTATTCTAGTGGGAGAGTGAAGCAAGTGTATTTCTCAAATGATGATGAAGAAGTTGAAGATATTCCTAGGAGTTACTATTCACGAAGTCATTGGGCAAGGGCTACTACAGAAACTTTGGTCAAGGTAGGTGATCTTGAAGAGCCATTTGTTGCCTTGATTGACCATGGTTCAGAAATAAACATAATGTCAAAGAGTCTCTACAGCAAGTGCAAATGGCCGATGGACACAGATCATGGCTGGATGGTAAAAGTGGCAAATAATTCATCCGGTGAATTGTATGCAGCATGTCCAGGTGTGAAGGTAACAATAGGTGATGTAAAGATTGACCAAAACTTATTTGTACAGGATACATCTTCATATCATCTCATCCTTGGACAACCCTACATTGTGGGAGTTCGAATGGAAACAAAGGTAATGGACGATGGTTCAGCATATGCTAGAATACGCAGTAAAGATGGTAAACGAGCTGTCCAATTTCTCACAGTCTGTGTAAACCATGAAAGAAATCGTGAAAACCTCAGAGAACATCCTCTACCAAAGGTAAGCAAAGAGTTTCATGATCATAGAGAAATGATGGGTTTTGGCCAAGTACCATTGTAAAGCGGGATTGCAGTGGTACAGAAAGAAAAAGGGTCTCGCATGATCCAAAAATAGGTGAAACTTTCTCGATGAGCTCCTTGGTAACAAGGAATGGATCAGTATGTTTTACAAAACTTGAAGATTTGAAGAGATGTGAGAGGCAATATGTGCATAATGTACAAATAGGCATGAAAAAGAGTGGATTGCTAGAGCCTACTGAAAATGTTTTGGGTTTGTGTGAACAAGTTTCTTTTGTAGATACTATGGGTGAGCTTGATGCTATAATGGGGTCTAGTTTGCATCTTGAAAATGAAGTTGTGGAAGTTTTCTCTATGGAAATGTATCAAGTAATAGAAGCCTTTAAAGAAACCCAAACAGTTGGCCTAGAAGTCCATGTTGAAACTAAATACAAGAGTGTAGCAAAGAAGGTGAAACCAGTAGCTTCACCCTTACCACCCAACAACAGGGAAAAGATTGAGCAGGCTTCTTTACAACCAAGTTTGAGGAATCCTAAAAAGATCGGGCATACCTTCACAAAGGAGTCTTTTCAAGAGTTGCAGAATGGTTGCGAGGAGTTTCTAACACAGGAGGAGACAAAGTGCTTCAAAGAAATGCTTTCAAAGCATGGTAAGGATTTTGCATTTGAGCCACATGAGATAGGATGTGTTGATCCTTCTATTGTAGCTCCTATGGTAATTTTCACAATACCTCATGTGCCTTGGAATCTGCGGCCTATTCCGGTTCCAAAGGCTCATTTGCCAAAGTTAGTAGAGCTACTGAATGAGAAAATCAAAATGGGAATCTTGGAGCCTTCTTGTGCTCCATACTCAAACAGGTGGTTCACAGTTCCGAAGAAGAATGGTTCTCTACGCTTCATCCAAGATATGCAACCAGTGAACAAGGTGACAATTAGAAATGTAGGTACAAGTCCAATTGTGGATGAGTTTGCAGAGGCATTTGCAGGGAGGGCAATCTACTCAATGGGGGATCTCTACTCAGAGTATGATCAATTTCAGCTTGCAATCGAAAGCAGAGACTTGACAACCATGAGGACACCTTTGGGTTTGGTAAGGATGTGTACCTTGCCACAGGGAGCAACCAACTGGGTTGCACATATGATGAATGGGATGAATAAGGTCTTACGTGACTTTATTCCTCAAATCACAATGCCTTTCACTGATGATTTACCTATCAAAGGATGTGAAGAAAATGACAAACATGAAGCTTTGGATCTCAAGGGATGTCGCAGGTTTGTGGTAAATCACATAAATGATTGTGATAAAATTTTGTCTAGGTTGGAAGAAGTGAATCTTACATTGTCAGGGAAAAAGTCTATGTTTGGTGTCAATGAAGTGCTTATTGTGGGGCACATGTGCGGGCCATATGGTAGGAAACCTTGTCCAACAAAGGTAGATGCCATCCAAAGAATGAAAGAAACGTGCACTAGCATCGCTGAGGTTAGA
Organism: Adiantum capillus-veneris; assembly: GCF_014529385.1. Lineage (NCBI taxonomy): Eukaryota > Viridiplantae > Streptophyta > Polypodiopsida > Polypodiales > Pteridaceae > Adiantum > Adiantum capillus-veneris. Next base: position 72,276,646 of record NC_140944.1, on the reverse strand, counting down.
AGGTTTCTGGGAGCATGTGTCTTCTATGTTATTTGGATTCCACATTATGCACATGTAGCTGATCCTCTTTATCAGCTGCTTAGAAAGAATCAGAAGTTTAAATGGACAGAAGCACATGTAAAATCCATGAAAAAGATAAAGGAGTTGCTCCAGTCAGTAACAACTTTGAGAAAGGTAGACTATGAGTGTCAAAGGCCAGTAATTGTGACAGTAGACACCAGTCCTACAGGGATTGGATGGGCAATATGGCAAGATGACAAAGAAGGACACAGGTATGTGGTAAGATTTGGAGCAAAGGTACTAAGTGCTCGCCAAAGAAACTATCCACAAATAAAGAGAGAGTTATGGGGTATGGTTACAGCCTTGAAAAGTGGGAAAGAGTACCTAATTGGTGCATGTGTGGTTGTAGAAACAGATTGTCTACCACTTCTTGGGATGATTACAAGCTGCTCAACTCCAGACATTGCTATGTTGCGGTGGATTGCCTACATTAAGTCCTTAAATCTTGAGTTTAAGAACATTGCAGGTAAAGACAATACAGTGGCAGATATGCTATCAAGGGCAAGGTATGAAGATGAGTCACAAATGATTGACGAGGGAGATGATGTAGGCACAAAGTTCTATTCTATCTCTCATGTCAAAGGTAACAATGTCTGCATGACTAATCTACTTGAATCATTCTTGAAAGAGCTTTATGAAGGTGATTGGCTTCTTATTGGAAGCTACTTGAGTACTCTAACAAAACAGGATGATTGGTCTGAACAAGAATTCAAGAGGATACGCAGGAAAGCATATGGGTACTTTTTGAGGGATGGTTACTTGTGGAAGCATCCTAAACAAAAGGGTGCTACACCACAAAGGGTTATATGTAAAAAAGAGACTCAAGTAAAGCTCATGCAAGAGTTTCATGAGAGTCTATGGGCTGGACACAGGGGTGTATGGGCAACCTTCTCCAAGTTGAAAGAAAAATACTGGTGGAAGGGTATGTATAAAGATGTATCTCAGTTTGTAGAGACATGTGTAACTTGTCAAGTGTATTCAAATGTTCGACATCGTGATGGATTGCACCCTACATATCCACTAGCCATGCACTATAAATGGGTTGTGGATCTAGTCACAATGCCACTAGGACTCTGGCAGATAAGATACTTGGTTCTTGCACGAGAGGACCTAACTAACCAGGTTGAAGGAAGAGCATTAAGAGCTAAAACCACAGAAGCTGTGTGCAAATTCCTTCTTGATGAGGTGATTTGCCGTTATGGTTGTGTGGGAAAAATCACTGCAGATAGAGGTGAGCTGGATGCCGAAGAAGCAAGAGAGTTCTTTTCTAGATTAGGAATCAAGCTTTCTCTTACTACAGCTTACAACCCTGAAGGCAATGAAAAGAGTGAAAGAGGGCATCCTCCTATTATCAAAGCTTTGGCCAAGGCTTGCGAAGGAAGAGTTGGTGAGTGGCCAAAACTGTTACCATATGCTTTATGGGCTGATCGTACAACATATAGCTCAGTAACTGGCTACATGCCTGCGGAGCTAATGTATGGTCAAAAGCCAGTGATGACGATTGAAGATACAATTCCCACATGGAATGTACTACCTTGGCAAGAGGGGCTTAGCAGGGAAGATCTCCTTGCACTACGTATAAGGCAGCTAGAGAGAAGACCTGGAGACATTGAAGCTGCAAAAGAACGACTCAAAAATGCAAGGTTGAAAAACAAGGAATACTTTGATAAGCGACATCGACTTAGGATCAAAGCAATTGACAAAGGTGACTGGGTTTTGGTGTATGATAGTAGCCTTGATAACCAGCACACAGTCATGCATAAGTTTTCAAAAAGATGGTTTGGACCGTATGTTGTAAAGCATGTGCATGAAAATGCTACTTACAGCTTGTCTGAACTAGATGGTACAGAAGTAAAGATTCCCATTGCAGGAAAAAGGATCAAAATGTTTAAGAGAAGAGGAGACAATGATCCAGAAGATGTTGATGAGGAAGAAGAGAAAACTACAGGTAAAGATCAAAGTGAAGATGAAGATTTGGAATCATCCAGTGAAGAAGAAATCAAGGAAGATGTACAAGAGGGCTGATCTTACAAAGAAATAATGTGGCACATACCGGAGGATGTGCAGGTTTAGAGGGGGTGGATGTCGTGCTGTGACACGTACATAGTGGGAACGCATGCTACAAGTTCTATCTTGTAACTTTTTAGATACATAATTATCCTTCTATAATGTACATATGCATATTTAAGTATAATAATAAGCCTTATATCTCATCCTATTATTTTTCTCAAGGGTAACAACCTATCCTTACTTTACCATCAGAAAATACTATGGGAAAAGCTCAATAGCTCCGCCTCTTTAACTTGGGGCAAAAAGCATTGATTCTTTATTTCTACTATCTCATTATCATCTCACACCCTAGCTAGATCCTATATCTAGGGTAAACTCCAATATATATATATTCTATGTATTTTTTATACTTTTCTTATATTTCTTTTTAAATAGCTACTAGGAGGGAATCAAATCCTAGTGGGACACTAGGTGGCATGATTTCAAAGATACACTTATTTTAATGCATTATTGCAAGCATGATTACAAAACTTTGTCAAGGAGCAATTTCATGGTTTCATAAGGCATGAGGTGTCCTTTGGAATTAAATGAAAGTCTAGGCTAAGGGGACCACGGGAAGACTTTTGTTGCCAGAAATGGACCCTATTTTGATGAATTTTTTACACAAGGTTCCAATCCAAATTGGAAAATGATTTTAAAATGAAAATCGTAGCTAATGAGCTGAAGTTTTTGCCCATATTTTTACTTTTTTATTTGGAGCCACGGTTGAGGAGATATGATCAAAATACTGGACCCCAGTCTGCCCACATCATGCAGGGACAGCTCATTTCCAACTTTTCTAATTTCTATTCTTCTTGTGTAAACCCTTGGGGGTTCCCTTCACCTATAAAAGGGGACCTCTTCTTCCTTGAAAAGGAACTCAAGCATTCAAGCCATTGATGAGAGGAATTCTCGAGGGAGTGAGTAATAATGCCTAATTGTACTTAGCCATTAACATAAGCCCAAGCCTACAGTTTCTCCTAGAGGGAGACTAGCCATTCTTGCAACAAGCTAACCTTGGAAGATCAACTCTAATCAAAGAAGGTCTTGCACTTGGTATATCAATCAAAGTGGAATTATCCACTCTTCTTCTCTCTCCCATCAATAATGGTGCCGAAGGGTTTCAAGTAAGATGTGTTCTACATTGATGTTTTCTTGATTTCTTGTTGTTTTCATTTTCATCTCTAATCCAACATATATATATATAATATATATATATATATATATATATATATGTATCTAATCTCATCTCCTTAACCAAACCTATCTCTCTCATTCTTAGTAATTCATCCTCTCTAGGTTCTCTTTGCTACAGGTACATCTCTCCCCACAGTATCCCTATTGCCTACGGGCAAGAATAGGGCTTGGGAGGGAAACTTCTCATCTCTTCACTTCTCTCATATCTACATTTCTCACATACTATCCTAGATGAATAACCCACATGATGATCATTTCTATCGCTTTCACTGTGTACGATCTATTAGAATTAACGTATGGATTAGCCGTAAAATACACTTTCAACAACGTATAGTGTTTCTCTTCGGCCCTGAAAGGCTCAATGAAATACTTCTATCACCGGATCCCATCATACTACCTCTCATAGACTATAATTTTTCTTTTGATGTAAGCGTAGTTATCTTGCTATGAACCAAGAGGATTTGTACACACAATTAATCCCAATCACTAGACAATATATATATATTATGGTAAGCACAAAACTACAATTCCAAAGAACAATTCGTAGCCTATTTGGTCAGCCAAGATTGAATTCCATTAACTCATCCATTAACCCTTTCATATTACCCATGATACGATATGACCATAGCCTTGATGTTTTCATCTTCGTATTGTTTTGGCATTCTCTTTTGCGTTCTTTCTTTGTGTGTGTGAGTGCAAGAGAGAAAGAGTGAGTCTTCTTTGATTGCACTTCTTTCCAAACCCTAGTCTTCATGGCATCTATGGTTTAACTCCTTCATATAGTTTTTGTTGAGTTCTCTCACAAACTCTCACAGCCATAAGCCCGGTGCTTTCCTGGCAAGACCGCAAATTTCTCGACAGCGCGTGACGGTCTGAAGAAGAAAAAGAAAGTCTTGTCGCATAAGGAAATATCATGCCAGGATCTCTTAGTCATGTTCAAAGACCATCTTAAGATATACATAATGCATAATTTTGTGTATAGATGGCAAGCTGAACAATATAAGGAATGTATACAAAGCTTTCCAGAAGATGTTGTTGTGTGAGTTGTTGACTTTTCTGAAAATTATAGTTTCAAAGAACAAAATGAGATTCAGTCCATGCACTGGTATTCAAATCAAGTAACTATTTTTGTGCACATAACATATTTCTGAATTGCAGGTAACGACATCACCCTAGATCAATATTATTTCTTTTGTATTAAGACTTCAATAATTTCTGATTTTTATATTATGCAGGTGACATCCACAAGACAATTCACTTCTTCATTTCAGATGACAAGCAACATGAAACACATTTTGTTCAACACTGTTTTTTGAAACATGCGGAATGGCTAAAGCAATTTGGTCTAAACATAAGGCGTCATTGGGTATGGTCTGATGGAGCAGCTTCACAATTCAAAGCAAGAAGACCATTCCATTTCCTTGCCAGGTATACCATGTTCTAACAAACATTATCTGAAGGTGGTTTTAATATAGAGACCTATAATATTGGCATTAAAGTTGTAATAAAATGCTTGTCTAACATCAATAATATTATAATACGTGTTCTTTTTGGTAATTTTATCGTGCCAAGAGTATATTAATCTTCTTCTATCCATTGAATAAATTGCAGATACAGTGTTTTTATGGGATGGAAAATGTCTTGGAACTTTTTTGGGGCTGGCCATGGTAAGGGAGAACACGACGGTGCGGGAGCAGTGATAAAAAGGTCTTCAACTCAATACCAATTGTAGCCAAACTGCCCAAAGATAGACTGTGCTGTAGATGTTGTGGAATTATTGAGACGGACCTTGTCAGATGGTGCTACAGCCACCTATGCATCCCAGGCCCGTTATGTAAGCTGATTTTTTGGGTGATTGAATTGGGAGATGTCGAAAGGGGAAAAAATTGGGATGTGAAGGCTGTAAAAAATACCCGCTCAATGCACTCTGTTTCTGCATATTCAGAGCATGATACAACTTCTTTGAGAACACGTTCACTGTCTTGTTTCTGTAGTGCATGTAAACAAGAAAAGTGGAGGAGATGTGTGAGCAAGTCACACGTTCCTTTCTGGACATACCTTATTTTGGAGCCTACGGAAGGAGGGGAAGACGATGATGACGAAATAAATGAGGATGCAGTGTATGAAGGACACTATGACACCCTCAATAAAGCTCTTATTGTTGGTGATAATTTTTCTGTTCCCGCACCAAATGACAATGAAGAAAAAGTGGATTTCTATATAGTGAAATGCACTGCAGCTATTCAGGACGCTGGAGATGACTGGGGCAATATCATTGGGCGAGGATCCTATGCTATCAAAGGGTTTTACTATCGTATGATAAATGAGCAGACCCACGAGCTTTTGGACAAAAATCCAGAGGTGTTCATATATTCACATCTTGTTCAGGCAATCAAAATCCCCATGATACCCCATCCCAGCAACTCAAAACTATATACAATATCACTTGATGTCAGTGAGTCTATCTACAATAGTATGCCTTTTGAGCTGTAACCATATTAACAAATGCATAATGCATAATTTTGTGTATATTTGCCTTTAACTATAAACTGGACTGTCTCCCTCTCCCTCTCCCTCTCCCTCTCTCTCTCTCTCTCTCTCTCTCTCTCTCTCTCTCTCTCTCTCTCTCTCTCTCTCTCTCTCTCTCTCTCTCTCTCTTTGTCACTTCTCAGTATCATTTCTGTATCATACCAGTCACTTCTCAGTATCATACCGGTATCATACCAGGAAATTCCCAGTATCATATCGATATGATACGGTATCATACCAGTCATTTCCCAGTATCATACCGATATCATACATTCCCTCTCTCTCTCTCTCTCCCTCTCTCTCTCTCTCTCTCTCTCTCTCTCTCTCTCTCTCTCTGTGTGTGTCATTTCTAAACATCATACCAGTCACTTCTCAGTATCATACCGGTATCATACCAGTCACTCCTCACTATGATACCGGTATTATACAAGTCCCTCTCTCTCTCTCTTTGTCATTTCTCAGTATCATACCAGTCACTTCTCAGTATCATACCAGTAACTCCTCAGTATCATACAGGTATCATACCAGTCCCTATCTCTCTCTCGCTCTTTGTCTCTCTCTGTCACTTCTCAGTATCATACCGGTCACTTCACAGTATCATACCGGTATCATACCAGTCCCTCCCCCCCCCCCCCCCCCCCCCCCCCCCCCCCCCCCCCCCCCCCCCCCCCCCTCTCTCTCTCTCTCTCTCTCTCTCTCTCTCTCTCTCTCTCTCTCTCTCTCTCTCTCTCTCTGTCACTTCTAAGTATCATACCGGTCACTCCTCAGTATCATACCGGTCACTCCTCAGTATCATACCGGTATCATATTAGTCACTTCACAGTATCATACCGGTATCATACCAGTCATAAGACTCTGTGTGTGTGTGTGTGTGTGTGTGTGTGTGTAAGTGTGTCACTTCTCAATATCATACCGGTCACTTCTCAGTATCATACCGGTATCATACCAGTCACTTGAAAGAATCATACCGGTATCATACAAGTCACTTCTTTGTATCCGACTCTCTCTCTCCTTTTATTTGCAAGATACTTCAAATATAGAATACAACGTATTTTCGTGCAACTTGCTTGTAAATGTATTATACATGAATTCTGTTACATTGATCGACAAGAAGGCTGAATAATTCTCCATTTACATCCATCGACAAAAAAAATACATCGACAAAAGTCGCCCACTTCATAGACTTTATGAAGCTTTCTTTTTATATAAAAAATCTGTTCCTTTCTTCTTGAAAAAGTCAATCTGCCATTTCCAATAAAAACGACGCACACAGGTGTCGTCAGGTTGTCCGTCTGCAAAAATTACAGTCCTCTTTGTATACTCAATTCTGTCCTTAGAGTACAACCAGTGTGCCAGCCAGTTTATGACAGTGGTTGACAGAAAACAGGCGCGCACTTCTTTAGACTGCTTTTCTAGCTTGGGAAAAACAAGAAATGACCCCAATGGATTAAACATTAGCTTATATCCAGAATCATCAAAGATAAGTGTGTCAGGTGGTAGGTCAGGAAAATTTTTGAGATTCTTGTGGAACACTGGTTTATCTGTCGCGCCCAATTTAAAAGGGGCCCTTGTGCACTGCGCCTGACTTACCACTCTATTGAATCTTTTGTGGTGGTCAGGGAACACTCTCGCTAGCGTGCGTTTGAGCTTCCCAAACTCGCAGCAGCTCCATATCCACACTTCAAACCATCTGAAACAAAAATTTAGGAACACTTCTGCATCGGGCCTTACCCAAAACTGTGTATCCCCTTCAACAACATACCGCATTTTTGGCCAGTGGGGCAATTCTTCACCATATTTCCATCAAATTTCTTGAGCAGTAATCCATTAAGGTCCAAAATGAGAACCCTACGCTGGACGCTCAACGGAGGTGGTGGCCTTGGCCATATCAGTGGGATTCTTTTAATTAGTCTATACCATAGAGGAAACATAAGCATTGTAGGAGACAACACACAATTCCATATTGCACAAATGTCAGCCCTGCCATTCTGCTTGTCAGCCTTGAACCTATCTGCAAGGTGCCATTCTTCAAATGAAAACATATCTGCAGATGCAAAATTACACAAGACTCAAATTTAAATATGCAATTAGGACATATCTATAGATTGAAATCATACAATAAAAACACACAATGTTCAAAAATTAGGCACAAGATGAAAGAGACGTCGAATGGGAAAGAAAGTTATATTAATTTCAGAAGTGGTTACATAAAAAGAAACATAGGGGGGGAAAACTATAATCTTTTGCAAGCTCTGGGTTTAGGGTCAGAACTTGTGCCGGTATTCTGCATCTCCTTAGTGTCTTCTATGTCCATCTCCTCTTCTGGCTGCCCCTGGGTCTCTTCCTCTTCCTTGCTTTTTTGCTCCATTTCAGGCTTCTCATCTCCAGTCTTCTCGATTTTTTTTCTTTTTGCCTTTCTTATATGCTGAGCAAGGGTCTCCTCGGGACTTCCCTCCAGCCTGACATCTACACGACCATCAGCTTTAGAAAGCTGTGCAGCAAAAGATCACTTATTAGAGCCATAATCAATGAAAAAACTTACTCTTGCCACGTTGGCCTCGTTTTCTCAGGGTCTTTGATCTTGTCACCCGCACGCCAGTGTCTAGAAACACATCGTCTTCCTCATTATGGGTTTTCCCTTCAGCACCATTCGTACTCTGATCCTTTACCTCAAAGTTTTGTTCTTCTTCTGTTGTTTCCGAAACAGGTTTCTCAGCATTACCAGGGACATTTTCATCAAGCAATACCTCCACAGGTGTCTTGTATGAAGGCGTCACTGCATCGTTCCCTGTGTCTTTACCAGCAGTAGTTCTATAGCAGCTTGACTCTGAAAAAACATCAGAGAAGAAAAAAATCAACCACCTGAAAAAACATCAGAGAAGACAAAAATCAACCACTTGATTACCCATTGAAACAATTTTCTCACCTGTTTTTGGGCATGGTTCAACTGGCTTCTTCTTTAGAAGGGATTGGTCTTCTGCAGAAATAACTCCCGGGGCAATCCTTAAGCATGCACTTTCCTTTCTCAGCCAAGTGAGCATAGTAGAATGCATGGTATGCATGTGAACAAGTCAATAGAACAACATGGCTTGAGCGATTGTGATCATGAATTTTTAAACCACAAGCATTGCACACATCAATGAGAACAACACTATGTCCAGGAGTTGAAACTCGTGCAGGCAAGACTATGGTTTCAAGTAGCATTGGTTGACTAATCATGTCTGTCACAAACGTGACATAGAGACCAAAGGTTTCCTCACGGTCCAAGCATTTGGATAATTCTTCCTGTAGGCAAGAGACCTCTGTTATCAGACAATGTCAAACAGGTATAAAATCGGTATGAATGCTTGAAAATCGGTATAATGATGTTATCATACCGGTATGATTACATCCTGTCGGTATGATGTTATCCCACCGATATAATGTTATTATACTGGATAGTATAACATCATACCGGTAGGATAACATCCGGTAACATCATACCGGTAGGATAACATTATACCGGAAGCATAACATCAACCCGGCTGGATTTTATCATACCGGTTGGATCTAACCATACCGGTTGGATGTAACCATACCAGTAGGATGTTATCATACCGGTAGGATTATATCCTAAATCCTACCGGTAGGATATAATCATACCGGTAGGATGTAATCATACCGTTAGGGTATAATCCTACCGGTATGATAACATCCTACCGGTATTGTCATCTACCCTTACCGAATATGATATAATCCTACCGGTATGAAAAATCATACCGTATGGTACTTTGCAGGTATTATACTACAATCAAATGGAGTTAAAAGCATACCTGTGCATGTTGTAGGGTGGCTTTTTCTTGGTCAAATTTTTCTTGGAGGTTGGCAAGCAAGCCTGTTGGTACATTGGCATCGTCAGGGAAGTGCAACCGGATGGTGTCAAGGGCACCCTCGCAACGGTGCACATTAGCAACAGATTTGACCACTGAATCCTTAGCCTTCTGACACTCGGCTGATACATTGTCATGAGATTTTCTAACCTCAACAAGAAGTTCTTGCAAGGAAGTGGATACTTCAACACTAAACGCACACTGAGTGGTCGCAAAAAGTCCACTTCCGACTGGTGTACTTCCGGATGGGGTATTTACTAAGAAGATGGCAGAACCACTTGGGGTTCCTGTGGATACTTGGGAAGTCTCTAACTTCCATTGTTCTCTTTTCCTATCTAAGTGACCTTCATTGGTCACATTCTTCACCACCTCAGATGCAAACTTAGCCCACTTTACCAGACCTGTGCATACGAAATAAACATATCCGCGTGCAAACTTGACTCCCAGCAGATAGTTTGGTGGTTTGGATTGGTACACCTGCTTGTAGAGCTGGTAGAGTGCCTTGTAGTGATCCGGCCTTGCTGTTTTTATCGACACTTTTTCCTCCTTCACTGGAAGACACGTGAAAACTTTCATCCAGTCGGATATGGGCACATCTGCATCTGTCAACTTCCTAACATCTTTCCCCTCAAAACTTAGCCCATATTCCCTGTGAAAATCCTCCTTTGTTGTGCAGAATGCCTTTAATGGCACCTCCACATCCTTGGGGTGAACAAAGCGGCTGATTTTGGGAGGAGGCTGTAACTTCTGTCTCTGAAAGGAATAAATCCATATTCATTACTCAATGTATCCACACCTCAGTACTCTACTACACATACAGGTCCGATGTACACAACACAGAGAGAGACAGAGAGAGGTGACATACCTTCGTGGGAGAATGTCGGGTCTTTGTGGGGGAGACCTGTCGGGTTGCATTCCTTGGGCTCTTTCTTAGGTTGCTATCCATAGCGAAGGATAAGCAGCGTGCACAAGGGGCTGTAGAGTGAGCTGAGAAAGGCGAAGAAGGAGAAAGGCACAAAGTTATAGAGAAGTCACAGTCATGAAAAAATTCGACTGAACATTCGTTCTGACGTGGGCTCCACATGAGTTTTTGAATCCTCCACATGATTTTTAAGATTTTGTATCCTCCACACGATTATTTAATTCAAACAATTCTTGCCCATAACACTAGTTTCATACCCCCTAAATTTTAAGCCTCCAAAAGAAACTTTCAACCGGTTAAAACCGGGCCACCTATTCATGCATCCACCCCAAAGCACACCCCTACTCATGAGGGGGCGAGCCCTCTTTGTAGGAGCTAGAGAGAGAACACACACACCCTCACACAAGGAAAGCTTGGTATAAAGAAAGCAACCAGGAAACTTGTCAAGTTCCTCTTCATGTTGCCCTCATGGTGTGCCTAACTCCTATTGGTTGTCCTCCCAAGGGGTCCAATGATGATTCAATTAATTTAATTAGTTGTTTATGCATTTATCAAGTCCTCTCTCTCAAAGCGGAAAGGGGGAAACTTGTCCCAAGGCTACCCTTGTTGCTTGATATGCACTAAGCATGAAAATAGCCAGGATTGAAGAGGTCCAATCAAGTGCAAAGCTAGTGCTAGAAGAGGGGGCCGCCGACCAAAGCAAGGAGGGGGCTAGCTTGGGGGGTATACTCTCCCCCCCCCCCCCCCCCCCCCCCCCCCCCACACACACACACACACACACACACACACACACTCTTGCATTGTGTGAGGTGCAAAGTGCAAGAGCTCCATCTCCTTCTCCAAGGTTGTAGAGAAGTTGAGAGCCTACACCAACACTCTTGGCTATGGAATGCAAATCCAACCAAGAGACATGCTCCAATGCTTAAGCTTGTCATATTATCCATCTTCATTACTATGCTATTGTGTATGCTAGGTAAGAAAAGTTATGATAAGTGAAGAACTATTTCTTTATCCTATAAATGTTTCTTCTTCCTCTTCCCTACCCTCATTCCCCGCTAGCTCTCTCCACCTTTGAAGGTGTTTGAGGCCTTGGGACTGAGGATGGGGATGGTTAATGCTTTCTACAAAGTCTATGTTATGCTCGTGATGCATGAAGCTTTCCATCTTCATTGCATCACCTAGGTCACAAGGAACACAAAGATTGTATTGTACCGAGTCTCTCTTGATGGGAGAATCTATAATACAAAAGCCTATTGGAGGGGGGACTGGCTCCACATAAATTCGGTCCTCAACTGTTGTCAAGTTCTCTAAACTCTCTCTCTTGCAAAAGTATTGTTCATGGAAAGTTAATTAAGTATTATGTAGGTACTGCTAATTAAGTTCACCCCATATGCTCTCAAAGTAGTCTCACAAAAATCCTCACTCTAATTCTTCTAATTCCTCTATCCTCAAAGTTCATAGGCCATTTTCATTACACATCCTTCGCTCCTGGTTGTTGCTGACCATCGCATCACACTGCAGGATGATTGGATTTAATAAAATTTTCATCTCTGACTCTTTTTGACCAACGTGTCGTACTGCAGAGAGGGGCTAGGTATTTTAAATCCTTCGTCCCTCACTACTGCTGACTACCACATCGCACTACAGGGAAATTGGTTTTATTAGATTTTTCATCTCTAGCTGTTGCTGACCATTGTGTTGCATTGCAGGGAGGAGTTATATATGTTTAGAACTTTGTTTTGTTATTATTGTTTATAAAATGTTATTGTATGTTTCTATTTACAATCATATATGGCAAAGTTATATATATTCTAGATCTACCTTAATTTTATTTGCTTCATGCACTTTCAGGCTTCAGTCATGGCAGAGACATAGTTAACACGTCAGCATCAAAAAATAATTTGTGATGCTCTAGTTTTATCTCTTTATGGAGCTTTAGACTTTAGCTCATCCTGTCTAGGTTGAGCTTGTAGGCTTTCCTAGTTGGCTCTGGGACAACATCAAGATTCTTGCCAGTCAGGAGCGTTTTTGATCAACTTCAACGGTACTGATTATAAGGATCAACACAACCAAGGACGGGTGTCTAAACACACTCTCTCTCTCTCTCTCTCTCTCTCTCTCTCTCTCTCTCTCTCTCTCTCTTTGCAGTGTGACATGAGGGTCAACATAGTCAAAGAGAGCACACTAACCTGCAAACTAATACTGAGGTGCAAACAAAGCTCCATAACAATAGTGCTAGCAAATACATCGTCAGAGGAAAAAACATAAAAAATAAGCAGAAGTGATTATGTGACTACTTGCTCTCTCTCTCTCTCTCTTTATCTCTATCCTAGAGGTCATTGTCGCAACAGTTCGTTTGAACTATCGCGATGCCGTTTTTTATAAAGTAAAACATACTTTGATTGAAATATGTTTTATTTGGATATATGCGGAAAATATGGAGATACAACTTATAATACCAAATTATATGTATAATTTTTGTTATACATACGTATAAAATGTAACTTAGGGACCCTTTAGGATGCTTGCAAATGAGACATTTGGTCTGAGAGACACAAAACCGGTTGCCACCTTGAATTTAGTTGTACAAATCAACCCTGGGGCACACCAACCCCTAGGGTTTTCACCTCAAAGTTAACTCCTTTTGAAAATTGGGAGAGCACTTTTTTCTTTTCCTTTAGTAGAGAGGACCTTCTTAATATCATTTTCCTGGGTTGACCCCTTGCCAATGCATTACTCTTTCATTAAGGCATCATTCAAAGGTTGTGATGTTGATCCATCCCTTTTGTCCATGGGCAGAACTTCTTTATTCTTTTGTAGTTTCCTAGCCACAAGCATTTGTAAGAAATTAATGATATCTTCCTCCATGGGTAAGATCCATTGGTAGCACCTCAAAGGAACAAAGTTTTTTTGAAAGGGGGGTGACGGCAAGAGAAGACACTGGGGTCTGGTGGGAACATAACCCAACCTAAGGAACTCAATCGAAAGGGAGTAATAAGCCCCCCTTTCTTTGAGCAATTAAGTCTCTTCAATTTTGAAAAAATAAAAAATCTTTCAAAACATGTTAAGTGCATAAGAGAGGAGTGAGTTTAGGAAATGAAAAAACAGATGAAGGTGGAAAGTCAAAAGACATATAATTAAGATGGACAGTCAAAAAAAAATTATGTCCTTATAAAGAGGTGTTTGACTTCACATTGTTGCTACGTGCTATTGATTAGCGCATCATTTTTGTTTTCATTGAGGGAAGCTTTGAATTAGGAACATCCTTTACTTTTTTTGAAGCCATTAGGAATACCTAGGTCTTGTTGGAATTAGGGTTGCAGAGAAACGCACACAGCTTGGAGAAGACGAAGGAAGCTCAAGGCAAACAATAGAGAGTGTGTTACTTAGTGTGCAATGGAAAGATAGATAGCCCTAGAGTGATGGGTGTATATACAATGCACGGGGGAAAAAACCTCCTCAAGAAGGAAAAAATGCCCCGGCGGTCCTAGCGTGTTCACACACATCACTACCACATGTATATGGTAACAAATCCCCCCTGGAGTAATGCGGTGAATGAGAGCTGGCACATGAGTAAAGGGAAGTGCCATGCCTTGAGGACATGGTCAATCCACAAAGGGAAGTAAGCCCAAAGCTTTATGGAAAGTTTCAAGCTTCTCATGAGACAATGCCTTTGTGAAAAGATTTGCAAGGTTTTCCTGTGTTGGCACATAAGCCAAGCTGATCTCTCCTGCTGAGAGCCTCTCCCTGACATAGTGGTAATCCACCTCAATGTGCTTTATGCGAGCATGAAAAACTAGGTTCCTCACAACTTCAAATGGGCTCTGACTGTCAGTGTTTGCAGTGTGCTGTCCAACACCCAAATCATCCATAAGGCGTCTGAGCCATACACACTCAACCGTAGCTGTGAAGACTACCCTGTACTTAGCCTCACAACTCGAAGTGGCCACAATAGGTTGAGAAACGCACACAGCTTAGAGAAGACAAGGGAAGCTCAAGGCACACAATAGAGAGTGTGTTACTTAGTGTGCAATGGAAAGATAGATATCCCTAGAGTGATGGGCGTATATACAATGCACGGGGGAAAAAAACCTCCTAAAGAGGGAAAAAATGCCTCGGCGGTCTTAATGTGTTCACACACATCACTACCACATGTATATGGTAACAAATCCCCCCTGGAGTGATGCGGTGAACGAGAGCTGGCACATGAGTAAAGGGAAGTTCCATGCCCTGAGGATAGGATCAGTCCACAAAGGGGAGTAAGCCCAAAGCTTTGTGGAAAGCTTCAAGCTTCTCACAAGACAATGCCTTTGTGAAAAGATCTGCAAGGTTGTCCTGTGTTGGCACATAAGCCAAGCTGATCTCTCCTGCTGAGAGCCTCTCCCTGACATAGTGGTATTGCACCTCAATGTGCTTTGTGTGAGCATGAAAAACTGGGTTCCTTCGCAACTACCAATGCGCTATGACTTTTAGTGTATATAGTATTGGCAGTGTGCTGTCCAACACCCAAATCAGTCATAAGGCGTCTGAGCCATACACACTCAACCGTAGCTATGAAGACTGCCTTGTACTTAGCACAACTCGAAGTGGTCACAGTAGGTTGCTTCTTGCTCAACCATGATATACATGAACTGCCAAGCATGAAACAAAAAATACTTGTGGACACTCGCGTGTCAAAACAACCAGCCCAATTTGAGTCCGAAAAAACATGTAAATCTGGCGGCAATGATCCCGGCTTGGGATAAAACAAGCCAAGATGTAAAGTGTCACTAAGGTAGCAAAAAATCCTCTTGACAGCCTGCCAATGCTTAGACCCTGGGATATGCATAAATCTGTTGACCTGTGAGACTGCAAATTGAATATCCAGCATCGTGTTGCCTACATAAATGAGGCAGCCAACAACTGTTTGATGTAGAGGAACATCAGCAGGATCGCCAGCATCATGTAGACTCAACTTCAAACCTGTTTCCATGGGAGTGGCAATGGTTTGCAATCCTCAAGTCCAAACTTACATAGCAATATCTCTATCTAACTTTTCTAACACAAGGCAATACCACCATCACACTGCTTAAACTGTATGCCCAAATAATGATGCAACAACCCCAAATCTTTCATCTTGAAAGTAGCATTCAAATCAGCCTTAAATTCAGCAATATGTCTCTCATTTGGTCCAGTGATCAACAAATCATCTACATAAAGAACCACAATGAGAAGTACATCACCCTCACACTTTACATACAATGTGCTTTCTGTTGGACTGTTACGAAAGCCTTGTTTGACCAATTGAGTGTCAGCTTTCTCATACCAAGCACGAGGAGATTGCTTCAACTCATACAAAGCCTTGTTACATTTTCACACTTTATCCTCTTGTCCTTTCTTGACAAAACCGTGAGGCTGCTTTACATAAACTTGGTCAAATATGTCACCATTCAAGAAAGCAATAACAATGTCTGATTCATGTACATCCCAACCAAAATTAGCTGCCAATGCACATAGAAAACGCACAGTAGTCATACGACAAGTGGGAGCATAACCCTTTGCAACAAGTCGAGCCTTATGGCGATCGATCTCACCATCCAGCTTGCGATTCAACTTGTAAACCCACTTCGTACCAATGGCCGTTTTTCCAGGAGGCAAATCACATAAAGTCCATGTGTCATTTTCTATAAGTGCATCATATTCTGATTGCATGGCAGCCATACAATCTTCTGAATTCTGTGCTTCATCAAAAGACAGAGGCTCCTCAACATCATGTAAGCTAGACACAGCCAAAGCATAACAATCTGATGCATAAGATGCATGGTGAGAGCCTAAACGAGTATGACTAGACAAAGGTGCATCCAATTTACTGTCATGAAAAGTGTGCACCAGCCATTTTGGCATATCTAGCCTGCTCATTTTCAGCCCTTTCCTCATCAAGTACATCATGTATATCTGCATCAGTAATAGGCTGATCTGTAACATTTTCAGAAACCCCCATAGGCTGTACATTTGCCTCATTGGAACTTAAATTCATATTTCCACCACTAAAAAGAGGCAACAAAGTGTCATAAATGTCCTATGAGCTTACATTACTGTCTCTAGTACATGACAACAAGGGCTGAACAAAATCTTCCACAAACACTACATCCCGTGAAACTTGAATACGTTTTGTTTGCGGATGATACAACCTGTAACCTTTGCTTTCAGCACTATAACAAACAAAATACATTTGACAGCCTTATCATCCAATTTTCTGCGCTGTGTTTGTGGCACCAAAGCATATGCCAAACAACCAAAAACACGCATGTGCTCAATAGAAGGCTTTCTATCATGCCATGCTTCATATGGAGTAATAGATTGCAAAGCTTTCGTAGGACACCTGTTTAGTACATAAGTGGCACACACGATGGCCTCAAGCCAAAAAGAATGCGGCAAAGCTTGACTTTTGACCATACATTGTGCCATTTTCGTAAGTGACCTGTTTTTCCTCTCAGCAACACCATTTTGTTGAGGTGTATAATGCACTTTACATTGGTGTTTTATCCCACGATTAGCCAGAAATTCATTGAATTCATGAGTCATATACTTCCCCCTCGATCGGAACGGAGGGTGCCCATAGTACATTTCGAGACATTTTCAGCCATAGCCAAAAATTGTTTGAAGCACATAAAAACTTTGAACTTTGCTTTGAGCAGAAATACCCATGCATGCCTGGAGTAATCATCAATGAAAATCACGAAGTAAAGGTAATTGCCCAAGGACAGAGTTTGCATGGGCCCACAAACATCACTATGCACAAGCTGCAACCTGCATGTGGCCCGAACTGAACCATCCTTTGGAAACCTAGAACGCTGCATCTTACCCAAAATACAGCCTTCCCAAACATGTTTGACAGGTGCTTCAAGAGGCGGCAAAGAAGCAACCATATCAGATTTCTGCAAACGCAGCAAACTGGCAAAATTTAGATGACCAAAACGTGCATGCCAAAGTTTTGCATTTGAAATAGCATTTGCAAAATTTTGTCCACACTTGTCATACAAAGTGAGCTTATACAGCCCACAACACAAAAGCCCAAATGCAACAATTTCATCACCAAAACTGAGATCATGAACTGTACATCTGTCATTACAAGTCCAAATCTAGCAAGTGCAGATACAGACAAAAGATTCTTCTTGATCCTAGGTACATATAGTGCATGTGACAAGTGTGAAAGAACTGCCATTAGCAGCAGTAAGCACAATCTTTCCAAATCCCTAAACGGATAAGAGGAATTGTTGGCACAAGTGACTGAATTCCCATGATGGACAGACTCGAGAGAGGTGAACAATTCACGATGTGAGGTAATGTGCTTTGTAGCACCACTATCGAAATACCACACATGTGAATCTGCAGCAACTGACAAGCATGCATCATGGACAGTAGGATTGTAAGTGCACTCTGCACTAAAAGCCCATTCTGCATCAACATCAACAACACAGTCTCCTTTCACAGAAGACTCAACAATGGCTACATTTGTAGTGGAACCAGCATTTGCAGTGGAGCCACCCTCTTTCTTCTTAGCCTCTTTTGCCTTCAACTTAGGACACTGCTTGATCAAGTGATCATTAGATTTACAATAATGGCAACGCATCTTCTTTTTGCCCTTATCACCAAAATTTCCAAACGAAGTGTTGCCAGCAGAAGCATTGGGAACAAAAGTTTTGCCACTCGCAGCAGAACCATAAGAAGTGGCTGCATTACTGTTACCACCCTTTCTTTGAGAAGCAATAAAAGCTTGTTCAACTGCATGCTTCCTAGTCTTGTTTTTTCTAGAAAGTGACTCTTGCAATAGCAATGTGCATAATGCATCAAACTTGACAACTCCAAGATTTCCTTGGGTCATAAGTCTCCAAGTACTAGCAAAAGTCTGGTAAGAATCTGGTAAGGCATCAAGAACAGTCTGCACAAGAGAACTATCTGAAATGACTTCACCTACAGAAATAAGTTGCTCATTGATATCCTTGACACCAACAAGAAAAGTGTCCATATCATCTTCCTCATGCATAATCTTAGACTCCAGCTCTATACGCAGGAAAGAAATTTTAGCCTCATTGCGGCTTGCATAAAGACCTGCTAGAATATCCCAAGCCTGTTTTGCAGATTTTTTTGAATGGATGTGAGGAACAATGGTGCGCTTCGCAGATAACGCAATCAGTGCATAAGCCTGCGCATCCTTTACATCCCAACGAGCTTGTTCTACCGTAGGCAAAACGACTCTAATAGCAGCAATCCTTGCAGCAAGACCTGCAACATCCTCAACATCGCCTACATCCTCAGAACCAGGACGTACATCAATGCCCTGCACAATATTCTAGATGCCCTTTGACACAAGAACGTGTTGCATCATATAAGCCCACATAGGGTAATTGTCCCCATCCAACTTGTCCTCAACAGCAAACATCTTGAAGATATCTGTGTTGTTGTCACCCATGGTAAATGCTGCACCTAATGTGAAAACTGTTCAAAAATAGGAGAAACGGAGCGGGAATAACACGTGCTATGTAACACAAACCGTAGAAGACTGTAAGGCACCTGTTATGAAAAAAACAACGCTAGCAGAAATTTTGCACAAAATGACAAAACCACCTGTGCAGACCTGCTTGTAGTGGAAACAAAGGCCAAAATGAGCCCGAATCAGAAATCTGAATAGACTTAGCTCTACGATTTGCCCCGAAATTTTTGTTGACCTGCGAATGCTCGCCAAACCTCACTATAATTGGAGAAGTGAACAGGCGTCTGCTGGAGCAGCTGGCGACTAATCCCGGGAGGACATAACCTGCTCTGATACCAATTGTTGGAATTAGGGTTGCAAAAAATGCACACAGCTTGGAGAAGATGAAGGAATCTCAAGGCACACAATAGAGAGTGTGTTACTTAGTGTGCAATGGAAAGATAGATAGCCCTAGAATGATGGGCGTATATACAATGCACGGGGGAAAAATTCTCCTAAAGAGGGAAAAAATGCCCCGGCGGTCCTAGTGTGTTCACACACATCACTACCACATGTATATGGTAACAGGTCTTCCCAATCTAGGAAAAAAGAAAATCCGTTCAAAACATATGACGTGCATAAGTGAAGGGTGAGTTCAAGAAAGCAAGTAGATAATTTATGTGGTAAGTAAAATGGATAACTTGGATGATTGGCTTAGGGAAACCCTCGCCATCCGATCAAGCCCTGTTTTGTCAAAGTTTGGGATGTTCACAATTGTATGCCTCGAGGTACTTGTAACTAAGTTCGGTTTTTACCCTCTGTCCCTCAAGGCCTGAGCTTGAGGCTGATTTGTATAGCTATTGGTGACTTTTTAATACAATCACTCACAATTCTGAGTTTTGCAAAAAAAAAGAAGTGAAGGGTGAATTTAGGAAATGAAAAGACCCATGGAAATGGAAAGTCAAAAGACTTTTTGTGCACATATAAAAAGAGATGGTCGAGTATACATTGATGCATACATGTTTTTCTTTCGCTTATTTTTTCTTTAACTTTATTTCTCTGTAGAGTGTTTCCTTGCACTATATAGGTAGCGATTTTTTTTTTGAAGCCATTAGGAGAGCTATATATATATATATATATATATATATATATATATATATATATATATATATGTCAATATCACACTATATATAGATAGATATATTTAGATATATATAAGCACGCTGAGGAGTTGGAAGTGAAGTGCCTTTTTTTTTTCTGGGACTTAGGTTTGGAGATCATAGGAGGAAACAAAATCATGCTTAATAAGACTCGCAAGCGTGCTTAATCAAAGGAGAATAAGCGCAATGACTAAGGAATAATAATCGCAAGTGGGGGCACCACTGATGAGTGGAGAATGGGGGAGATGCTTGCAGCCACGAGGGAAGGAAGGAAGGGGGGGGGGGAGGGTGTGCAAGAGGGAAGAGCACTCAATAGCAGCTGAGTGAATGGGCAAGCAAGGAAGGACGGGGGTAAATTAGAGAAGATTAATCTGATACTATATAACTCATAGAGCATCTAAAAAATCTAGCATTATTATGCACACTAAATTATATACAAGAATTATCCTTATAAAGTGAAAAGGAGATGGTTCAAGAGATGCCTAGATATTAGGAGTGGATCTAGGCCCATCTTAGAGGTGGACCACAGAGAGAGAGAGAGAGAGAGAGAGAGAGAGAGAGAGAGAGAGAGAGAGAGAGAGAGAGAGAGAGAGAGAGAGAGAGAGAGAGAGAGAGAGAGAGAGAGAGAGAGAGAGAAGGTTGCCTTTGCTACAAAATGTGCATAGAATGCCTTTCTTGGAGTCCTTGAATGATGTGTGCCTATGGGGTTCTTTGAAGCTGCTTCCTTTCAAAACTAGTTGTGTATTTTTGTTGCCCTCCTTACCTTGAGAAAGGTAAGATCCTTTTATTTCAAAATGTTAAGTTTTTTAATTGATTCTTCTCTCTGTAAGAGA
The DNA here is from genome assembly GCF_014529385.1 of Adiantum capillus-veneris. Lineage (NCBI taxonomy): Eukaryota > Viridiplantae > Streptophyta > Polypodiopsida > Polypodiales > Pteridaceae > Adiantum > Adiantum capillus-veneris. Next base: position 72,255,575 of record NC_140944.1, on the reverse strand, counting down.
GAGGCTTATAGTTCAGCTAAAATTGGAGTAGGAAGATTAGTCAAGGTAGTGACTAGACTAGAGTACCCATCAAGAGTTGAAATGCTTAAATTTAATATTATCTTCCTCATCCTTACTGATCCCTACTAATTGTGATTGTAAGCTCTTGAATTTTCTTAGATGATCTGACATAGTAGTGTCTACAACTTTAGTGAGTGAAAAAACTCTATAAAGAGCATGATTTTGGATGTCTTGGAAATAGTGCCAAACACTTTTTTGACTATATTCCATGCTTCTTGTGGACTAATGCAAGATCCAATGAGATCTTTAAATACATCTTGCAACCCTTCCCCTATGATGCCTAATGCCTTTAGATTTCTTTGTTAGAATGGCAAAGAAGTTTCTCTAGCTGCGGCTCGTGTAGGTTCTCTTTCTACGATGTCCCAAAGTCCCTTTTTCATCAGCCTAAATTTTATCCCATGTTTGAATGCAAACAAATTTGTGCCATTGAATTTGTCGCTGGCTTCCATGGCTAGAGCGGTCTTAGTAGCGTACTACTCTACAAGTGTCTAAACTCCATACATAAAGTTTCAATTGTGGTTAGCAAATGCTTCTTGAACAAAAATACGTGGTTGTGGTTCCACATACCATCTCTTACAAACAAGGCATATATGCTTTCTCGTAGCAGTTCCATAAATTCTTGGCCCTTTTGTAGGAGTTTGTGAGACTGACGACTTTGATGTGGCTATCTTAACTATTGTGCTTTTGTTGTGTTTGCTTGTAATTGTGTTGTTTGATAGAAGTTCAATTCTCATGTCCTCTTGTGTGTGTACCAATTTGGGAAGGTCTTACCACTCAAAAATGAGGAGAATGTGTAATTCCCTTACAGAGTTGGCTCTTAAAAATCAGGAACCAAAAAAAAAAAATCAATAGATTTAAGATGGATTTAAGCAATGATAGTTACTCTTCTCAAGAGTCCCAATAGGGTTTTTGGAGATGATGTAAGGCTGATAGTAGAACCTCTTCACTACATGGAGACTGCATGGCCTTAAACTTCTTAAACTAGGAACTAGTTATTCAAGCGACCTTAAATAACATTTTAAATGAAAAGTGAAGAACTTTGTAGTGAAAAGTTGCCGGAGCAGATGAGGGATGTCCAATGGTGTTGGAGTCGTTGACTAGTAGATTGCAAAGATGAGAATGTGTAGGTGGTCTCCCAAGCTTGGATGAGGAACTGGTATGGCTAGACTTTTCCAAGATGGTTGCACTTGAAGAGCTTCAAGTGGGTGATGGGTTGCTGTCGACAATAAAGAGAGGCATTGTTGGCATTTTTTGAAAATTGTTGTGTGTGGGAAGGAGGTTAGGAGCCAATTGAGCATTGGTACGGTTGAACTTGATCAAAAGGACTCCTTTGTAGAGATGCAACTAGACCTTAACATCATCATTTGTAGAGAAACTCTTCAACCCTTTGCTCCTACCATAAGTGAGGAACAAGAGCGAGTTCATGGGGTACTTGAAGCCCGACTTGAAGATCCATGGGTTCAATCTTTATTTATGATGAAAAAACACCATTGTAGCTACAATGTGAACTCCTTCACTTTTTGCTTCCCATAAACACAAGACAAGTGTTTGTTCATGAAGCAATGGTTGAATAAAGTCACCAATTGAACTACTATGAGTGATCTTGCAGGTTATTTACCTCTTACGATTACAAACATTAATCTACCAATAACAATGAGTAATATTACCCATTAGTGTAACAAAACGACCATTCTCTCGCTCTGATACCATATAGTAAATTAGAGGGGATTAACCTTATAATTAATCACTTAATATAGCACAAAGTATCTAAGAGATCTAGGATTATTATGCAGACTAAAGCATATACACGAGTTCTCTTTATAAAGTGGAAAGAAGACGGTTTAGGAGATGACTAAATTTTAGTAGTGGATCTAGGCCTATCTTAGGGGTGGACCAATGTGTGTGTGTGTGTGTGTGTGTGTGTGTGTGTGAGAGTGAGAGAGAGAGAGAGAGAGAGAGAGAGAGAGAGAGAGAGAGAGAGAGAGAGAGAGAGAGAGAGAGAGATAATGTGACTACAAACAACAAAAGGAGGTATCAAGGCTATGGCTAAGCTTGGAGTGATTTAGGGAGATGATTGAGGGTGCTAAAGGTAAAACGAGCACAAAGGGTAAAAAAAGACCTTTATAATTATTGAATGCTTGAAATGGAACTAAGAACTAGGACTTAGGCATACCTAGTCTACATCATAAGCTTAATTTCCAACACAACTTCCTCTCTTTGAAGGCCTTATTACTCACAAAACGGTTATTGATGGAAAGTTTTGTCAATAATCTCTCTCTCTCTCTCTCTCTCTCTCTCTCTCTCTCTCTCTCTCTCTCTCTCTCTCTCTCACACACACACACACACACACACACACACACACACACACACACACACACATTCACTTAGAATCACTCTTTTTGTTTTGAAATGAAATATTTGTTTGCAAAGGGATCGACCTTCTAATTACTTGGATATATCCAAAGGTATAATTTCTAAAGGTTCACTGAGAGACCATGATGCAACCCCATTGTAATATGTACACGTTGTGAGACGTTTTTTGGGTAAGCATAAAGTCATTAACTCGTGCCAAAAAGCTTGCCCACTAGCCTCATGTATACTTGTGTACATAGCCCTGCAAGTTTTGGAAGTGGCCCTATAATATTCATGTACAAAGGTGTGATTTTTCCAGGCTTGGGTGCTGATGTTTTGGATTTTTTGAGTCCCCAAAACATGGGATTTAATAAATATTTTTAGTCATGCTTTATAGCTCGTGAATCAGTGTATATCATGAGTTATGAGCATCCGAAGTGGGCTGTCTCAACTTAGAAAGTGATTGTAGGTGCATGCGACAAGGGCAACTGGGCCAACTTGATAATTGGAATTAGAAATGCTGAGGTTTAAGAATTCTAGATGTAGCCAAGATGATGAGCTTCGAGCTGTGTGTTATGGTGTGTCATTTGGTGATCTGAGCAGCAAGTTATGCTTGAGGAAAGTTGTCCCCGAGAAGCTCTTATGCTTTGGGGAAAATCTAGAAATATATTGGGCTTGTGGGAGTTGGGAGGAAGTTGCCATGTGGCATAGGATTTATCCCACATGGGAAGGAAAAAGTGGAGAATGGGGGGTATATAGCCTAAAGGGGGAGCGCATTATGGGTGTATCAAGTGAAAGGAGCTCATAAGGCTTGGCTACGGAGGGGCTTGTGGGATTCATGGGGGGGAAAGGGCGCCTTTATTTAGTACACACTCAGCTGGACAGGCGCTTGGCATCAATTCTGGTCCCTGACCACTTGCCCCCACCCATTCCTTTGGTCAAAGCGTCACCGCCGACACCTCTTTTTTTTTCCCCAAAAAGGCAAAAAATGAGCCAATTAAAAGATGCCCACAAAGGAAGCCTTGTCGGTTGAGAAGAGAGAGAAGATTTTTGGGGAATAAAAGATGAGAGAGTCACCATTTTAATATCTGCAACACCTGCACAACTTCCAGAGAGCTCTTCTTTTTAGCAAGAAAGAGAACACCCCCGGTTTTGAGCGACCATAACTTCTTCATCTTTCATCTGTTTTTTGTCTATGGATTCTCTATGGACATCTCCACAAGACAAACTTCATCATGTCCTTAGTTCCTCCTAATTTTGAGTGTGTCTCATGCTCAAAGGGTTTTTCATAAATCTCTACAGGTGTTCATCACATGCAGGGATTTAATATTTACGTAATTACGTCAAATTTCGTGTGATCACAAGGTCTTATTGACACATTTACATGATCACAGTAAACATGTCGATCACACAGAACCCGATGTTGGGCGCATTTCTAACACCCCGTTTTTTGTAAATTTGTACATACGGACACGACGCCCAATGTCAAAAGGGCATGTGGGCTTTCTTTTTGTGGGTTTTTTAGCTTGCTTTAGCAAGCACATGTACATGCACTGCAAGTCGCTAGTCTAGTGACAGCTGTCGGGCTACTGTAAGTGCCCGTGAGTGAGTTTTTTGAAGTGAGCCTTGTATGTAACTTAAAATCATGTACAAACTAAAAAGGGTTCAGTCAAAGATCAGAAATTTGCAGGTTTTAGCTCGTTCTGTCTCCTTGGTGCTCTTGGATGCAGTTTTTTGCCCCGTCTAGCCTTTTCTACATGTAGTCGTGCTGGGACAACTCTCTGTTCGCGTCAATTTTGCTCATGGGGACGTATGGAATAAATGTTAGTCATCTTCAGCTTTCTCGCCAGTCATTTTTCAAGCTTTCTCTCAAGCTTTAAAGTGCCCCAATTGGAGTTGTGCTCATCAGGTTACGACTAGTTCTCTGCAAGGTTATGGCTATGGCAGCCTAGTGGCAAATTGTGTGTAGACAGATTCGGAGGGCATGTATCTATGAATTGTGGAATTGATGTTGAAGTTGTGGGTTTGTGATGTTTGATTGTGAAAGGAGAGGCTCTTGTCTTCATATGCATTGGTTGGCATGTGCTGTAAATCCGTGCTTTGACAGGGTTTTGCTCCTATGTGACATAGTCTCTTGGGTGGGCGACGGCTAGTAACTTCCCAAGGGTCTACTCCTATTGGACTTGTGGTGTTTCAAAAGGATTTTGCAAAGCTTTTGGTGTCTTGTAGTTCTCTTTCAACGGTCTTGGATGACATCGCTATAGAGGTGTTCCAGTTTGCTTGTTTTCCAACAGTGTTTTGGTGCCCGCCACCGAGGAATCGCTTCAAGTTACCTTCAGTTTACAGGTTTTGAAGACATGGCGTTTAATTGTCCGGAGTTTAGTGGGAAATCAAATGAAAGTTCTAAAGGTTTCATTGAGAGAATGGAGTTTGCTTGCCTTCTTGCTGACAAGCAAGACCCAGCGTTGGTGCTACGAATCTTCTACTTCTGTTTGAAGGGAGATGCTAGGGAATGGTTGGAAGGCTACGAAAAGGAGCTACAATCAGCCCAACCTCCTCAAGTCATGACTTATGAAATGGTAAGGCATGCTTTTCTTACACACTTTCAACAGGTGGAAGACCCACAAAAGGTATGGCAGTCTATTCAAGGCTTAGTACAAGATGAAGGCCAAACCATAGAAGACTTTGTCAAGGCATTCAATGCGTTATGGGCAAAGTGGTGTACATCTTTGGGGGACTGAAATTCCTCTAGCCATGTTGAAGAAGGACAGGTTTCTCACAAGCTTGAGGAGTAACCTACGCTTGAAGGTAGAGCTTAAGCAGCCAAGGACCTTTGAGGAGGCAGTTGAAATTGCAAAGAATAAAGAGTGGAAAGCAGAGCGTCTTCATCAACTTGGAATCAATGTGGAGCCAAAGCTTGAAGTGAAAGCAATAGAGCAACCAAGGGTCCTCATCAGGGAGCCAGGTTATGATCAACAAGCTTCTCATGATGTGAATGCCTTTCGCAAGGAGATGCAAGAGGTTGTAGGTCTTATGAAGAATCTTAGTGTGCATATGATGGGAGGTGGAAGAGGTCAAAGTTATGGATATGGACGTGGTTATGGAAGCAATGAGGGTTATACAGGTGGTAGAGGAAGAGGCATGGCTGAAAGAGGGGATATGTTTCAATGCTACAATTGTGGTGAATGGGGTCATAAAAGCCCTCAATGTGACAAGCCAAAGAGAATGGGTGACGACATGTTTCCTCTTCCTCCACAAATTCCTTCTCGAGCTCAAGACTATGGTATTGAGATTAAAGGGGAAGCAGGACCAAGTGGATTGACAGCAGAAGAGAAGGGCAAAACAAAAGTGGTAAGCATAATCCGTTTGGAGAAGAAAGAGGATGATTTGGGAGCTATGGTCATGCCTGTAGGTAAGAGGGTTACAAGAGATCATGACATGAGTGATGCAAGTCCCAGCCATAAAAGAGGGAAACAGTTACAGGTAAAGAGAAGAAGAAGAGAAAGCCCAGGAAACATTACAATGCATCCGACTTTCCTTTGGGAGAAGGGCAACCAAATTATAGTTTAAGGGCTGATTTGGTGGGTAGAAAGGCTGATGTTACCTTTGGGCAACTCATGGAGATGTGTCCCAAGTTAAAGAGGCAATGGAAGCACGTAGTCAACCCCATGAAGAAGGAGCCTGCAAAGGGGTCAGTGAGAGTCTTGTCTTTGAATGAGCTACCTAATATATGTCCTACTATGGATGCATGGCATAAGAGGAAGTGCATTGGAGAGGCTTATATTGATGGAGGTGCATAGGTATGTGTTATTACTCAAGCTTGTGTATCAAAGTTGGGACTCAACATGGTGAAGAATTCAGGTTTTCGCATAAAGCTTGCCAACCAATCAAGGGTGAGGTGCTTGAGAGTTGTAAAGGAATTGGAGGTGGATGTACTTGATGTTAAAGTGCTGGTCAATTTCCATGTTATGCCCGTGGGTATTGGTGCTTTCCCTCTCATCCTTGGAAGACCATGGTTATAGGCAACCAAAGCTATACAGGATTGGGGACATGGTACCATCACTCTCTACAATAGAAGGGGTGATAAGAAGAGGTTTGACATGGCTAGCAAGCAATCTTTGGATGCTGATTTTGATGAGAAAAGTGATGAAGAAGAGTACTCAAGTGAAGAAGAAGACAATGGGGATGAGGGCAGTGAAGTGGAAGATAGCAGCGATAATGATCTAGATGTTTCCTCCTTGTTTCTTGAAGAAGAGCATGATGAGAAACAAAGATTTCTTGGCCTTATGGAGAATGAGGATATCTCTGGTCCTTATGAGCAAATTGAAGAGCTGATGCAACCCAAAGTTCAATCTAATGTCAAACAGGAGCTGATACAAGGTATGTTGTCTTCCGACTTGACTAGTCATGAGAAGGGTGAGTACCTACATATGATACAACAATTTCCCCATTTATTCATCACTTCTTATGAGGAAATTAGAGGCTTTAAGGGAGAGGAAATCCACATTCCAATCAAGGAAGGAGCTCAGCCCGTACGCCAAAAGCTAAGGAGAATGGGACAGGTACAACTTAATGCTTTAAAGGAAGAGGTAGACAAGCTTCTTGAAGCAGGTTTCATATGTCGTGTGAGCACTGCAGAATGGGTGAGTCCTGTTGTTGTCACACCCAAGAAGGATGGAAAGTGGAGGATATGTGTTGATTTTAAGCCTCTAAACGCAGCCATGACGAGGGATCCATACCCTCTTCCTTTCATAGATGACATACTTGATTCTATTGCAGGGCATGAGAGGTATAGCGTATGTGATGGATTCTCTGGATATTTTCAGCTCACCTTGGCTTTGGAAGATCGAAAGAAGACTACATTTATCATGCCATGGGGATGCTTTTGTTATTGTGTGCTTCCTTTTGGTCTTATGAATGGCTGTGCGTGGTATCAAAAGCGCGTCAACAAGGTGTTCTCTCCCTTTCTTGGCAAGTTTGTGAAGGATCTTATTGATGACTTTTGTGTTTATAGCTCTAGAAAGGATCATTGTGCAAATCTTGGGATGGCATTGAAGCAATATGATGAAAGTGGAGGTCAACTCAACCCAAAGAAATGTCATCTTGCTCAACCAAGAGTGAAGTTTTTGGGGCATATGATCTCAGAGAATGGGATTGAAGCGGATCCCGACAAAGTGAAGGCTTTGGTGCTCCTCCCATCACCTAAAGATACAAAGAAACTTTCTACTTTTATTCAAAAGGTGAAGTATATGGCAAGGTTCATTCCTTTGTCCTCTCAACTTCTTTATCCTCTACAACAAGTAGCAAGGTTGGATCCTCTACAATGGACAAATGAATGTGAAGAGGTTTTTCAAGGTATCAAAGAGATTCTTGGTTCTCTTCCTGCTATGCAAGATCCTAATTGGGATAAGGAGTTTTATGTGAATCCGTCAGTAGGTGAGGATGCTATTGGAGCTATGCTTCTTCAACGAGGTAACAATTCCCACTACATGAAGCCTATCTATTGTGCTAGCAGGGTGAAGCTAGAGGTGGAGAGAGGCTATACTGAGGTGGAGCTCATTATGGTGAGTGTGATTTATGCATGTAGAAGGTTTAGGCACTACCTTCTCCCTAAACCATTCACATTCCTCACTAGCTACACTCTTCTACCTCAATTGGTGAATAGCCCTACTTTGTCAAAGAGGCTCATGAAGTGGATTGTGGAGCTACAGGAATTCCAATTCTCTTTTCTTGTTGAGGAGAGTACAAGGGCTACATTGGCTGATTTGCTTACCTATAAGGAAAGCCCTCTTCTTCTTAAGGAGGATGCAGTGAAGAAGCAACACATGGAAGATCCTGACATAAACAATGCCTATCTATTGTTTTTTGATGGCGCTTACAGGAAAGCACATGGTGAAGCTTCAGGAGGTGTGGTAGTTTATGATCCTCAAGGTGCTTTGGTAACTAAAAGGAGTTTGAAGCTTACAGCACAAAGCAACAATGAAGCTGAGTATGCTACTTTGGAGAAAGGTCTCAACCTTTGCCTTGAGCTTGGCATCCGTCGTGTGAGGGTAAGAGGTGATGCTCTTTTGGTGGTGAAGCAAGTACTTGGGGTGTGGCAAAGTAAGAATCCAAGGCTGAAAAATATGTGTTTTCAAGTGAAGAATCTGCTTAAGCATTTTGAAGCTTGGAGTTTAAGGCATGTGGACAGGTCTCAAAATGAAGAAGCACATGGTGCAGCGCAAGCTTCAATTGGGCAATTGTATGTGATAAGGGCTGATTCTCCTCTTTATTTGGGAAGGGAAGCTTTAGAGAGGGAGGAAGAGTTTCTACAAACAGGTATGCTTCCATCAGAGTTGGAAAAGCCAAAAAAGTACGCCTTCCTACGTCGTGCCAAAAGGTATGTGCTACTTGGTGATGCCTTGTATATGAAGGGGGTTGATCTTGTGATGAGAAAAGTGCCTTGGAAAGAGAAAATTTTCAAAATTTTAGAGGAGAATCATGAGGGTTCTTGTGGTGGTCACTTTGTTGCAAAGATCACTTTGCATAAAGTCTTGCAGGAGGGTTATGTGTGTCCAAGTGTTCAACGTGATGTTCATCATTGGTGCAAGTCTTGTAAAGAGTGTCAAAGCATGGCAAATAGGGTTCTAAAATTAGAAATTAGAGGCACCATTGTGGCTTATGATGTGTTTGAGAAGTGGGGTATTGATGCAATAGGTCCTCTACCTATGGCAGCTAGAGGAAAATGTTACATACTTACTACTGTTGACTATCTATCCAGGTGGGCCGAAGCCAAAGATATTAAGCACATCACGAGTAAAGATGTTTCCTTATTTATATATGAAGATATTTTCTGCAAATTTGGCATGCCATTGGAGTTACTTTCTGACAAGGGTCCAGGTTTCAGGGGAGAGTTAGTGGATTATCTATGTGGAAAGCTTCATGTGCATCGCAGGTTTACTACTCCATATTATCCCCAATGCAATGGCATGAATGAAAGGTTTAATGAAGAGCTCATAAGGATGCTTACAAAGATGACAAGAAACAATGTGAAGACTTGGGATTTAGAGCTACCTTGTGCTCTATGGGCTTATAAGACTGCCATCAAATCAGGTACTGGTTTTTCTCCCTTCCATCTAGTTTTTGGCAAAGAGGCTTTACTTCCTATTGAGGTGGAGATACCATCCTTGAAGATGATGCTAAAGCTTGAAGAAGAGCCCAAGGATGCATTCAAGGAAAGAATTTTATATTTGAAATGTGTACAATTGGATAGGGTGTTAGCTTTTGAGCATTATGAGCAGGTCTTGAAGAAGAGTCAAGCAAAGGCAAATGAGAAGGTAAAGAACAAGGACATCAAGAAGGGTGACATGGTGCTTCGTTACAATAGTAAGCTTGATAGAACTTTTCAAAAGAAATTTCAAATCAAGTGGCAAGGTCCTTTCTTGGTCTTAAACAGGTTTCCGAATGGCACATATCAGCTTGCTGACTTGGATGGTACCCCGCATAAAGCACGTGTGAATGGCTACAGGTTGAAGAAGTATATTGCAAGGTTGATGACTGTGATTGAGGATGAGCCTTCTTTTGAAGAATTTTCTGATCATGTGGTTAATGATGAAGATGAGTTGAAGACTCCCTCATGTGTTTTACAGGATCTCTTTTGTGCTGCTGATCATGAATGATCTAGCAGGCTGGGGTGTGGCAAACTATGTTGGGCGCATTTCTGACACCCCGTTTTTTGTAAATTTGTTCATACGGACACGACGCCCGATGTCAAAAGGGCGTGTGGGCTTTCTTTTTGTGGATTTTTTAGCTTGCTTTAGCAAGCACATGTACATGCACTGCAAGTCGCTAGTCTAGTGACAGCTGTCGGGCTACTGTAAGTGCCCGTGAGTGAGTTTTTTGAAGTGAGCCTTGTATATAACTTAAACTCATGTACAAACTAAAAAGGGTTCAGTCAAAGATCAGAAATTTTCAGGTTTTAGCTCGTTCTGTCTCCTCGGTGCTCTTGGATGCAGTTTTTTGCCCCGTCTAGCCTTCTCTACATGTAGTCGTGCTGGGATAGCTCTCTGTTCGCGTCAATTTTGCTCATGGGGGCGTATGGAATCAATTTTAGTCATCTTCATATTTCTCGCCAGTCATTTTTCAAGCTTTCTCTCAATCTTTAAAGTGCCCCAATTGGAGTTGTGCTCATCAGGTTACGACTAGTTCTCTGTAGGGTTATGGCTATGGCAGCCTAGTGGCAATGTGTAGACAGATTCGGAGGGCATGTATCTATGAATTGTGGAATTGATGTTGAAGTTGTGGGTTTGTGATGTTTGATTGTGAAAGGAGAGGCTCTTGTCTTCATATACATTGGTTGGCGTGTGCTGTAAATCCGTGCTTTGACAGGGTTTTGCTCCTATGTGACATAGTCTCTTGGGTGGGCGACGGCTAGCAAATTCCCAAGGGTCTACTCCTATTGGACTTGTGGTGTTTCAAAAGGATTTTGCGAAGCTTTTGGTGTCTTGTAGTTCTCTTTCAACGCTCTTGGGTGACATCGCTATAGAGGTGTTCCAGTTTGCTTGTTTTCCAACACCGGTTTAGGGTGACTTGCAAACCCACAAAATTCCTGCCAGGCTTTTCAGTTTCCCCGGTAGGCCCACCGGGGTCTATTATTTTCCCTGCGAGCCTGCGAGGGAAACTGAAAATCCCGGTGGGCTGTTAGCGTTATATATACGCAGGCCCGATCAGGCCCACTGGGTGTATTAGCGCTAGTCTTGCTTTCGTCTTCTGAGAGAGAGAGAGAGAGAGAGAGAGAGAGAGAGAGAGAGAGAGAGAGAGAGAGAGAGAGAGAGAGAGAGATCTGAGAGAGAGAGAGAGAGAGAGCTTGCGACCACCTTTGCAGGTACATCGAAAGGAGAGAGGAGAGAGGGGGTCGTGTGGGAGCATGCTCCGCGTCGCAGTGCGCGGTAGCACAACAGAGTACCTGACCACACGATCCGGGTATGTGTTGTGTGTGTGTGTGTATGAGTTATGTGGTAGCGTGCCTTTTGTTGTAGTACACAGCAGTAATAAGGTACCTTACCACACAATGGGAGTGTGTATGTAAGCTGTTCTATGGGACAATGCTTATCACGGGGGCATCACCTTGGTGACATGGGGAAGATGGTGTCCTTGTGGTAAGTATTGGCTTACTGTCTGGGTACTATGTTGGTAACGCGGCGAACCTAGTATCCTTGTGGTAAGTCAAATTCCCTTCCCCTTTCCCAAAAAACATATGGGCATCGATCGGTAACGCGGCTATATGATGTTCGTATGTAGGCCACTGTTTTTCCTTAGATTCAGGGGACACTCGGTCGGTAACGCGACTAATAGAGTGTCGTTTGTTAGAAGCATATGTTTTTGCATAAATGTGGCATTCAGGTTGTTAGCCTGGTCATACGAACGTCATATAATTTGTATGTGCATGTGCAGTTAATTTTTTTAAGTATTAAGTACATGAAATACTTGGTCGGTAATGCGGTTGTGAAGAGTATTTCATATACAAAATGTATAAATTGTTTGATTTTGTTGTTTTTAACTGTCCATTTGAAATTATATACTAGCTAATCATATTCAAAAGAATACTTTATTCATCAATCATCGCTATTTTAAATGTTCCATTTATATAGAATACTTTATTCATCAATCATCACTATTTTAAATGTTCCATTTATATAGAATACTTTATTCATCAATCATCACTATTTTAAATGTTCCATTTATATAGAATACTTTATTCATCAATCATCGCTATTTTAAATGTTTCATTTATATAGAATACTTTATTTATCAATCATTTCTATTTTAAATGTTCCATTTATATGAATTACATGTAAAAAAATATTTTCACACAAATTGCATGTTTAATATTCCTTTTTAATCTTTTTAAAGGACTCTCAAGCATTATCGCTACTTTTAATGCTTCATTTACATAAATTCTCTGCAAAAAATCTAAATGCACACAATTTGCATGTTAAATATTCTTTTGTATCTTTTTAAAGAGCATCAATTATCATCGCTTTTTGATTGCTATATTACATAAATTCTATGTAAAAAAGTGTGTGAACACAATTTGCTAGTTCAACTTGTATACATCCAATGTTTTGAATGTTTTTGAAGATTTTAAGTCGGTGTGTGCTTTGTTTGAATTAGTATGTGCGCACGGAGAAAAATATAAGTTAAAAATTCAATATATGCTGAAATGTTAAAGACCGTTAACATGTAGAAGATTATATTCAAGTTTTATCAATATTTCCTTGCACATTTGTTAAAGTCTTCAAGTGGTGGTTAAGAGATAGTGTGAGAGTGGCAGTGTCATTCGCAACCATGAATTTGTATTTGATATGCTGTTTTTGTATTGTCCAGTGAAAATATGACGCCAGATCAAAAGAAATGTATTATGCGTGCCATTCGTAAAGAATGTATTTTGGCACTCTCATCATGTGCAAATGATCGCATACAACAAATTAGTGAAAGTGATGTCTACATCAAAGACATCACTAGCACTATATGGGAGAACACAGAGCGCAGGTTGCGACTTGAAGGCCAATACGAGTTGTTGAGTCTAGCTGGGATACGAGAATTTGACCCCCACCACAAGGTCAGGACAGTGTTAAGCAATATGAAAGTATGTTGCAGAGACTTAAAGGAAGATATCCCACCTGCTTGCGACATGCCAAAATTAGAGCTCTGGGATAAATTGTGGGAAGAACAGAAGGTAAAGATGAAGCGTGTGAAAGCGCAAGACCAAGCAGCCTTACCCAAGAGATTGAAGATGGCCCAAGATGTGCAAGCAACTTTGGGAGGTCTATTCGATGCCAGCGGCACCGGCACAATCATGCGCACTGCTTTGAATGCAAAGTGCGCTCATCTTGTCGACATCCCTCACGAAGCCTTGGTAGGAGGTATGAGGATTGGAGTAGGCTCCTTCGGTGTGTGCACATTGTACACTATCAAAGGCATCTCATTTTTTCCAGACCACATTACATATGTGGGAAAATGTTACAAGGGAGGGAGTGAGGCAAAATTTGACAGCTTTCAGACAGAGCAAGGAATGCAAACGCTTCACCCCTCCATTGTAAGGTGCATTGGGTTTACTACAGAAGCTCCTTGGATCACGATATTCCCATACTACAATGGGGGTATCGTGGGCAACATGATGTGCCGCTTACCGTTCGCTCACGGATTGTTCAGACGATTGCACAGGCTACAACACGGCTGGAGGTCATTGCCTGTAGCAAACAACCCTGTAAGCGAGATAGACACGGTGCGGTTCAAAGCAGTGGTCGAGCAAATGCCGACAATTTGTCATGCCTTAATCGACGGCGTTGCAGCTGTCCACTCGGCGGGTATAGTGCACACTGACATGCACCCGTTCAACGTAATGTTGGACTTTACTCGCGCCAATAAACCCCGCATGAGTATCATTGATTGGGGTATGACGCTGAGAACACTTGCTAAGCACGTAGCAAATAATTATTTGTCTCCAAGCGCACAGTCGGAAGAAGTAGTTTTGAATGCACAGAGAGCAAGGAATACCGAGATGGCTAAGCGACCGTGGATTGCTCCCGAACTATACGATCCACGGTGTGCAGATGCATACACAAAAGCGAGCGACATTTATGCATTGGGCTACCTGTTCGACATGCTGTCATATTTTTGGAGTGCAGCCAGAAAATTTTATTTTCCAGAAGAAGTTTTTCACCACCCGGACGAAGATGTTATGAGGGCTATTCGAATTAAAGTAGATTGTTGGATGAAGTTAAAAGAGTGGGACCAAAGAAGGAATGCTTCTGACGTATTGATATTTTTCAAAGAACATTTAAAGACAGACCCTAACCCTGTCCAACGTCCACTTGTTGAACTTGCACCATCATTTTATCTGATTTAAACATTTCTATGATATACATGTCTTGTCAAGTGTATTCTTTTTTTTATTGAAGTGTATTATCTGGTTTGAAGTGGTTCACCTAATTGAGTCAATCATCTTTAGTCAATTATCTTTAGTCATTTCAAATTTGTCATTTAACTGTCAGTATTTCAAATTTGCCTTGTGGTTCAATTAGTCGCATTTGTTGTGGTTTGATTTAGTGGATTCCGTGCAGTGTCCCAATGAGTGAGAATATATATTTTCCAATGATATTGAATATTTTCCACTCTGTTGCCTGCAGCTCTAAGAGAAAATGGCCGATCAAGAACAAGCTATTGGCACCCAATCATTACCCGATGATCAACAACAAGCGGCTGTTAATGCATTTCAGAGCATGAGGTCTCTGGCACACGACATGTCGGCACAACAAGCGACGCGTACTGCTCGACGACTCTCAAAGTGGGAAAATCCAAACCATATGCAGTGGAAAGAGATCAATAAAGAAGTGAAAAAGGACATGATCAAGACAATATGGCCATGTGAGGACGCAAAGATCAAGAAAGGAAGGTGGAAGGTTTCGAAGTGCAACTATGATGGTATCAAAGATAACACCGAGAGGATTTATTTGGAGGTTTATGGCCATCCCCTACACAATGCAGATTGTGCGCTATATTTTGCAAAAATGTTATATGTTCACTTTGTGCAACAACAACAAGTAGACTTCTCATCAAAGGAGACAACTGTTGCCATTGATTTAAGGGAGAGTCGTGTCACTTTCACCCGAGATGAGCTGGCATTGATAGTGGAAGGTGGCGACTTGCAGTTAAAGAGAGAGAAGGATATTTACACGACAGAGTTGGTAGAGAAAGATGCAAAAATAGCAGGTCTTTCTATAGCCACCCAGACACCGCAACCCTCACAAGTCCGGATGGAGAAAAGCATTCACCACTTAAGTCAGGACGTTCAAAACCTGACACAACGAGTGAATCCAACACTTGTACGAGGGACACACATCAACCACCTTGTCTTGCATCTGGAGTTGGTCCCCTCGTATACTTCAGATGCATCCTCATCTTCCAATGTCTAGTTTGCTACAAGAATTTTGATGGATGGAGTGGGTACTATACATTGACATGTGGTCACTATTATCATTTAGTTTGTCTTATTCGTTTGATGAAAAACAATAGTCGATGCGAAATCTGTTCACTGCACAAGGGATATATATTATGTTTGGCATGGAAAACGAATATAAATTCAAGCAAGAATGCCCAGATAGCCCTAGCACAATTAGAAATCTGTTTGATGAGCAAGATGATGCTTCAAGGCAACACAATTGAGATCGACAAACTATGTAATATCAAGACAAACTATGTACTATCGAGAATATGAAGCATTGTAATTACTCAAAACATATTTGAATACAAGGTCTTTTACAATGATTTTTGACATTTACTCATTCTACTCTCAAGCTATATTGAATCAGTTGAGTTGTTATCCGGTTCTAAGTCTGAGCGTTGTGGTTCTCCTTGTAATTCAACCTCCATATCTATGATCAAATTCTCTTCTATTTCGTCTACAGTGCATTGAGATACACCAACATTGAAATCTTCTTCATCTTCGTTTTGACAATCATACAACCAGGTTGGCATTTCCTCCTCGTAGCCAACACTTTCGATGTGATTCAGTATCTTTTCGTTGCAATACATATACACTAATTTCTCTGCTCTGTCTGCTAATAGTCTGTTGCGAATAGTGCCGTGAACATACTTGTACATACTCTAGTTTCTCTCTGAACTTGAATTTGCTGCACATTGTGCGAGTACTTTCATTGTAAGAGGACGTAAGGTAGAGTAATGCTCTCCACCATTCATCATCCACCACTTCCATGCAGGTTGCTCTTTTGCCATTACCTGTACAAAATCATTCGCAAAAGGACCTTATTTTAATCTAAATGCACTCATTTCTTTGATGCAATCAATTCGGTCCTGGACATTGGAGTAGAACGTGTTGACCACGTGATAGAAATCGCCAACCACCTCTATATTGGACATCAAATCTAAATTCCAATACTCTGGATCGAGCATGTAAGACACGCTATGAAGTGGACTATGAGCGCTCTTCCACATTGCATGAAAATACTTAGCCAAAATTTTTCGCTGTTTGCTAGAGAATGGTAATCGCCACTCCTTCTCTACTACATACTCTTTCAGCTCTTCAGGATTTTCAAGACTCTGTTGGACTGACCACCATGTCATCCACACTTTGCCCAAGTTTGACGCCCTTTGATCAAGATTGCGGATCGCGAACATAATGGGCATCATTACATGGTATGCATCCATTACACTCCTCCACCAAGCAACCTTGTTTACATTGCCACGTAGACATGTAATTTTATCTTTCACTGTTTCTTTCTGCTCAAGCTGCCATTTATCAAAGGCCGCACAATTGAATGTGTCAATCACAACACATTTCTTACGGAGAAGTGATTCCAAGGTATAAAAGTGTGTGCAGAACCGAGTTTCAACAGGAAGTTTCATGACGTGCGCATCCTATACAAATCGAGCACTCTTTGTCGTTTCAAGATAAATTTCACAACCTGATGTGCTGTATCAATTATTTTGGCGAACCATGTGGTTTCTTCGCTAGTGTACCAATCTTTCAATACCAAGTTCAAGCTGTGCATATTACAAACATTGGAAAAAATGTGTGGAAAGCACTTCTTTATTAATTGACTAGCGTTTTTACAATTCTTTGCGTTGTCCATCACAACTTGAATGACATGTTCAGCACCAATTTCTTTAATTACATTAATCAAGACCTCAAAAATGTATTTTCCACTTTTAATTGCACCAGAACTATCAATCGCCTTTATAAACGTTTCTCCCCTTGGACAAACCAGCATTACATTGATCAACGGTCTTTTCTGAACATTTGACCAGCCACCATCACTTACAATCGTACATCCTGAAAGCGAAATATTCCCAAGTATTATTTTGCCAACGCGCTCTTTGACTTTGATGTAACATTTGTCCAAGAAAACATTTCTTATCGTGTGATAAGAAGGAGCTAAAAATCCTAGACCAAACTCACCGATTGTCTTCCAAACAGCCTTCCAATGATTGCTGTCTACCATGACCAAAGCACTTCTAGTAAAGAATATTGCTTTGGCGAGTGTTGTTTGTGCTTCTTCTAAAGACTGCACTCAAAAGCTTTGATGTAATGATTTTTGACGCATTTGACAAAGTCCACCTTCATTGTGACGTTTAAAAGGAACACTACCTGGAATTTCCTCTCCTTGCGCAGGTTGTTCTCCAAGGTTAGTTGGCATCACTACAAGATCTGCAGAGTTGATATTTGATTCTGGGAACTCTTGATTCGAAGGCACAGAGCTATATATCTGTCGTCTCTTGCCACCCTTTTTGGCGAGCTCTTCTGTCAAACGCTTTGCACTTGCATGTGCCTGAGAATGTTCACATTTTCTACAATTGTTTTTAGCGCTACCCAGAAAATGATCCCTAATACGTGGTGGACTGCCAGATTTTGTTGTTTGACAAAATTTACATTGCCACTCCATATATCGGCCGCATATGTTGTGAGCATAATCCCACTCTTTGCCAGGAGCTTTTTTATTCTTTGGCTTCTTCGTACCACTTGTGCCCACATTTTGCTCCATTGCTTTTAAAGAAAAACTGAAGAGAAAAGAACAAGATGTTCAGTTCTAAAAATATTTTTTTTTATTTTCAATATATATTATAATTTAAAAACCATTCAATATAAAAGTAACCATGATGCACAATATGAGATTTTCAATGCACGCTAATCAATCCACATATCGATCACCTATATTGTGAGCAACCATACACATTGCAATGTAGTCTATACATGGCGTAATAACCATAACAATGCTATGAATCTCTCTATGCAATTATTATTATAATGATTATTTATATGTCCACTTTGATTTGCAAACAATAAGACACATCTAATTTCATTTGCTACAAAAAAACAAACGAAAGCAATAAAATATATGATTGGTCATTTCATGCACTAATAATCTATCGTAATACATAATGCACTCTCTGTATAAACCAATTCATGAACTAACGCAAATAAATCTTCAATATAATCACCCAATTGGGGACTTCTTGTACCCAGTGAAGGATTGTAGTCCACCCATGCAACCAATTCAATATATAAATGCTATTTTAACCCAATCAAAGATTATAGCTCTTATATTGTAAATCAACTCAAATGCAAGACTTCAAGGATCTTTATATGCCCAGTACACTAGTAGAGGACATCCGACCCTTGACTATTGACTCATCATTTATATATGCTCATCTTCTAAAACCAATTACAGCCCTCATTTGGACCAATGGCTTCTTCGCAATGAGCATGATTCTCCAAGTTTTCAGTTGTTTTGGTTTCGTACCTTTATGTCGGTAAACAAATTAAATATTTTTAGAAGTGGTTACCGAATTAAGAATCACATTCGGCCCAAAAAAAGGACATGTGACTCTGTAACCTTAGGTCAATTCACAAGGAGATGACAATACTTGGCACTCGGATACACTCCCCAAGGATTTTCCTGGCTAAAAGATTGGGGTTAGCACAATATTTACTATATATAATTACGCCCGTCGAATTTTTTCATTTTCCTGGTGGGCCCGCCGGACTACTGCATTTACCCGGCGGCCCCCCCGGGAAAATGAGAAAGCCCGGCTGGCCCTGCAAGGAAAATGAAATAACCTGCTGGGCTAACCGGCTCTATAGGTTTTTGCAGGTCAAAATCAAAGTCACGTTAACAATTAACGTGATCACGACGTAATCACCCGATCGTGATGACGTTAATGAAATTCCTGATCACAGGTGTTTTCGGCCGTGCAATAGTTCTTCCTTTCGACAGTGTGACTCGTTCAAGGCTATATAGGCACTCATTTTCCGTCTCGTTTGCACACTAACAACATCTTGAGACCCCCCCCCCCCCCCCCCCCCCCCCCCCCCCCCCCAACCACTACCACTACCACCACACAAATACTCATAATCATTTGACACTCACTATTACTTGTTTTGCCATATGCAACCGAGTGTAATTAGCCATATTTTCAAAATTAATGAGATCTACATGGAGAAGGTCTCACGTGGTTACCAATTGAAGTAGGGAGGCAATGAGAAGTGAGCTCACAAGTTAAAATTCAATGTAGACATTAGAGGTGGAAAATTTCATTGCATTTGCTAACCCGTCTTCTTCCACAATTGAGGAGTTCTAGCACCATTTCCAGATCCATGCCCTAAGGGATTCACTAGTAGTACTAGGAGGACGGCACCTATGTGCACCACAAATTTCTTATTTACACCTATATATGAGACTCCCCTATGTAAAATTGACCTTTTTGCCTTAGAAAACCCCCTGTTGTAAACTCACGTGATACTGGATGGTAACCCTTCAATGAATACCATGGGGGCCATACCTTGGCTATACCTTAAAGTGGCTACTAGGGATCAAAACCACAAAGACATAATAAAAAAGAGCATCCAAATTGAAGAGAGAAAGAGAGAACAATGCGAGAATCACCTGCAAGTGGTTTCTAAGTATCAAAACTACATAGATATAATAAAGAAGAGCATCTAGACTAGAGAGAGAAAGAGAGAACAATACAAGCATCATCCACTAGTCACTTGCACAAGGGAGAGTTAGATGCATATTTGGATCCATTAAAAAAATCCCCACCTCCTTGGGCAAGGTTTCCTTTGCTCTCCCTATTCTGAGGGTAAGGCTAGGCTATGGAGGGTGAAGCCTTAGCTCGTCGGCCATGGTGTTAGGGTTAGGGTTAGAGAGATGGAGATTAGGGTAAGGCTATGACAAGGGCAAGAGCATAGAGAGAGAGAGAGAGAGAGAGAGAGAGAGAGAGAGAGAGAGAGAGAGAGAGAGAGAGAGAGAGAGAGTATAGACACAATGATAGAGTCAAAGTGAAAATGCTTCATTAGAAAATAGCCTCTTAAATAAACTTAGTGATTTACAATTATTGGATAGAGAGCTTGCATCCTTTTGCTATTGGACCATGTCATCATTTATCTCTTCCTAGGTGGCTAAAATCCTTTTGCATATGGTGGAACAAGTTGGGTTTAACCTATACACCTCTTTGTCACCTCCTATGAGCAAGAAGGAGAAGAAAAAAGAGACAAAAGATCAAGAACATGAGAAGGTAGAAGAGGAAGTAGAAGAGAAGGAAGAGGCATACTCTGATCCTGTTTTCATTATCTCCACTAACTTAAAACCGCCCCCTTATGTTTGGCAAAATATTTAGGCCCTTCAGGAGTAGGATTGGAAGATGGCATCGATTATGTATTGGGCCTTGATATGCTACCGTCAACCACGATTGGACTAGGAAAAACATGCAAAGATAGATGCAAGGGCTGACACAATTACAACAAAAATTGAAAGATTGTATTGGGAGCTACATGAGAGATGGAGCGAATGAAGGCTGTATAGTTTAGGTATAACTTCTTTTGAACATAATAAAGGACTCAAAAATTTTGGTTCTCTTTATATAATGCTGTCTTTACAAAATGTCATGTTCACAAAATGTTGCCTTTATAAAATTTTCTCTTTACATAATGTTGTCTATACAAAATGCCTGGCTAAATAGGTAGTTTGGTGTTCAAAATAGCTTTCTTGCTTGTGTTTTGGGTTTCCTTGTGTTGGGATTAAAGCCCAAGTGGCCTCTTATACGGATATGACCACCCGCCCGTCTAACTCGTTTATCGATCACTAACTCTTTGTATATACTCACTTATACTTGTGGGAAATAATAAGATTTAGGAGATAACCCTTCAACGAATTCTCTGCGTACTGTGTAAGCTCTCTGTCTGTGTATTTGTGTGTGTGTGTCCTTCAATTGGTATCAGAGCAAGGTTCAGTGCGTTTTTGCGTAATCGCACGTGCGCGCACTTTTCAAGAAAATTTTGGATCTGGAGCTTGGAAATTCACACTCGGCATTCCGGGAGTATTTCTAGTAGGTGACCTGCGGTTTTACCCCCCTTTCGAAGCTATTTATGCCCTCAAAGTTTTGTTCTAAGCACTACATCAAAAGATATGTTTCAGTCGCAAAGAAACCCATCTTGTGTAGATTGGCAAGCAGGAGGTGGTCAACATCAATATCGGCATCAACATACATCACTCATTTGTCTTCAAAGAATCATCTATAGACCAGGTACACATATATATCATCAGATATATATATTGCAGTCTGCATTGCTACTTGTGCTTGCCATGTTCCAAGGGAGGTGTGGCCATACGACAGCTTGACACCATTGGCATGTATTGCAGATTCATGTACTGTGATTGTGGGTCTGCTAGTTGTGAGTCACACTAGCAGACAGACCGCCGCAACAGTCATAGGACAATGATTAGTCTATTGTAGGATGTATGCTAGTTTTGGGCAATTTGCTGAGCCATCTGAGAGGGTGGTGTGTGAGGTTTTTTTGAGGCCAAGAACTGGGGGTTGGGTTACCCAGTGTGAGGTGGATTAAGTTGATGGAGTTCCCCTCTACACACATCCTCTTCGGTGACTTTTATCCCATAGGATGTATGACTTTGTGTAGACACTGGATTGCATCTTATGCATCAGGCCGTTGAGGCATTATTCAGGGTTCAGTCTTGAGACAGATACAGGTTCTGTGATTGCCCAAACAGGAGATAGTGTATGCTTACAGGATAGCATATTACGGAGGTTTTTAGATTGGTCACAGGTCAGCTATTTATGGTTGTTTTTGAGATATCTTTTGGTTTCCAGTACTTAGTTTACAAGGGAGACTCTATCAAAAATTTTCAAAATACTTACAATTCTTGAGGATAGGTATTCATCTTGTTGTTTACAGCTTATTTATTGTGTATAGAGGCCAATTTACAGGGGAAACTCTGTCGGATTTTTCCCAGGAGTAAACAGTTTGGATGACATGGCATCTTCTCAAAGTGAGACTCTTTACAACATAAAGAAGCTGGATGGCACAAACTTTCCATTCTAGAAGAAGCAGATTTGGCAGGTTTTGGTGCAGAAAAAACAAGTGAAGCCACTGAAGCTCAAAGGGGAGAAACCAAAAGGTATGGTTGAAGATGAGTGGGAAGAGATTGATGAGTTAGCTTGTTCCACAATCATGTTGACACTGATAGAAAATGTTTACTTCAACGTAGCAGAAGAGACTACAGCGTATGGCGTATGGAAAAAGCTATGTGGTATGTACAAGAAACAAAGTGCTGCTTTTGATATTTACTGGCTCAAGAAATTGGTGGATTTGAAGATGAAGGAAGGGACAGCCATGTCAAATCATCTCAATGATTTTCACACAATCTTCAACCAGTTAACAACACAGGAGATAGTATTTCGAGATTCAGTGAAGGCTATGTTTCTCTTAATCACTTTGCTAGATAGTTGGGATACTTTTCGCACGGCATTAAGTAATTTTGGCATGCCAGAGGGTCTTACAAGTGCCAATGTAGAAGGCAGCTTGCTTATAGAGGAAGTGAACAGGAAGAACATTGACAAAGGCAAAGGCAATAGTGCTTTGGTTGTTCGAGAGAGACAACAGTCTAAAGAGAAGAAGGGTAAGAAGGCACAAAACCGAGTAAGTCTCGTGACTCAAAGTCAAAGGATGACATAGAATGCTACCATTGTGGCAAAAAGGGTCACATGAAGAGAGACTGTACGAAGTGGAAACAAGAAAAAGGCAAAACAAAGAGTTCTCAACAAGATGAAAAGAAGAGTTCAGTGAAGATTGAAGAGGTGAATGTCATAGGACCTGGTTCAAACAGTGATTTTGGTATAGTAGATGGTGACATCTTCCTCACAAGAAATTTTGATTCTGTTTTCTTGACTGCAGAGGATGGACATGCTATGAGTGATTGGATTATCAACTTAGGGGCATCTGTACATGTTTCTCCGCACAAAGAGTGCTTTACATCATATGTGGCTACTAAAGATTATGTCAGACTTGGAAATGAGCAGGTTTGTGACATACTTGGATTGGGAGATATGCAAGTTTTAGATTCTTTATGGCTCAAGAATGTCAGACATGTTCCAGCAATCTGAAAGAGCTTGATCAGTACAGGGAAGTTGGATGATGCGGGTTATGTGGCAGTTTTTGGGAACAACGCTTGGAAGATCTCCAAAGGTTCGATGATTGTAGCACATGGCAGCAAGTCAGGAACTCTGTACACTTTACATGGTTTAGAGGTTAAAAATCATGTAATTAATGTGATTGAGCAGCCAAGTGTGTCACTGTGACATCGTAGGCTGGGACATATGTCAAAAAGAGGAATGGAAATACTTTCTCGTTATGGCTATTTTCCTGGCTTTTCATTTCAAGAATTCAAGTTTGTGAGCATTGTGTTTATGGTAAGCAAACACGGGAACCACACAGATCAAAGAGGAATTGTAGGGACGAACGGTTAGCTCTTGTGCACAGTGATCTATGCGGACCAATGCCTAGTTTGTCACTAGGGGGAGCATCGTACTTTTGTACATTCATAGATGACTATTCTCTCAAAGTATGCGTTTATTTTGTGAAGCACAAGGATGATGTGCTCAAGGTCTTTAAGACATTCTTGCAGCTTGTGGAGAATTAGAGTGGTCAGCAGCTGAAGTGCTTGAGAACTGACAATGGTGGAGAGTACGTTTCCAAAGATTTTCAAGACTTTTGTGAAGCATAAGGGATTGAGTGGGAACTTACTGCACCATATAATCCTTCACAAAATGGGGTTGCAGAACGTATGGATAGAACCATACAGGAGAAGGTCAGAAGCATGTTGTCAAATGCTGAGTTGCCTGATGGATTTTTGGTGGAAGCGGTGGTTACAACACTGCATTTGATCAACAGGTCTCCTAGTAGGGTTCTAGATAAAGGGTTCTGGATAAAAGTGAAGTGGCCAAGATGCTATGGACAGGCAAGGAACCTTCGTATAAGCATCTCAGAGTCTTTGGTTTTGAAGCTTATAGCCATATTTCTAAGGATTTGAGGAATAAGTTAGAACCAAAGAGCAGGAAGTGTATATTTCTTGGCTATGGAGAATCGGGCGAGATGGGTTACCGGCTTTGGGATCCTGAGTCCAAAAAAGTTATTCGTAGCAATGATGTGCATTTCAATGAAGCCAAGTTTCACGCTAAGCCAGAGACTCGACAGAGGAGATTAGAAGAGTTGTCTTTAGGGAAGATGGACCTAGAAAAGTTATTCGTAGCAATGATGTGCATTTCAATGAAGCCAAGTTTCACGCTAAGCTAGAGAAGACAGAGGAGATCAGAAGAGTTGTCTTTAGGGAAGATTGACCTAGTGCTAGCACACCAATACAGCATGTTCAGGCTCTGGAACAGCCTATAGTGGCTAGAGAGGCAGAATCAGTTGTGGTGAGATGTTTTGAGCGTGTCTCCAAACCACCTGATTGTTATGTGCCACCTCTAAATTATTTCATGCTCACAGATTGCGGAGAACCATTGTGTTACAAGGAGGCATTACAAGTGGTTGACTCGAAAAAATGGCAGTTGACCATGCAATCAGAGATGACGGCTCTGCATAAGAATCAAACGTGGGATTTGGTTCAATTGCTAGAGGGCAAGAAAGCTCTACCTTGTAAGTGTGTTTATAGGTATAAGCTTACTCCTCATGATGGACAGCCAAAATACAAAGCACGGTTGTTGCTAAGGGTTTTAAGCAAGAACACGGAATAGATTTTGATGAAGTCTTTTCACCAGTTGTCAAGATGACAACATTGAGAAGTGTACTTGCTTTGGTTGCCAAACATGATCTGCATTTAGATTAGATGGATGTGAAAACGGCATTTCTTCATGGAGATTTGCATGAGGAGGTTTATATGCAGCAGCCAGAAGGGTATGTTGAGAAAGGCAAAGAGAAATTGGTATGTCGTTTGAGAAAGAGTCTCTATTCCATCTCTTCCTTCCTATCCTTCTTTTTTGAATCATCTTTCCCTGTCAACTCTTCGTTTGTATCCTGCTTATCTGAATCATCCTCCCTTGCCTTCTCTTTCTTTGGTACCTCTTGATCATCCCTTGGCTCCTCTTAATCAACCATTTTCTCCTCCTCATGGACATTGGCCTCATCAACTATCTCCTCTATTGCTGCCTCCCTGTTTACCTCCTCATTTGCCTCATCACCTTCCTCCTCTGTTGACTACTTATCTACTTCTTCCTCTTCAAGTTCTTGATTTTCTAATGGAAAAGTTGCCTTTGAGTCCATATCCTCAAGAATTGAAACTTTATAATCAAGATCCTCTTGATGTTCTTTCTCACTTTTTGGTTACTCCCGATTCCTCCTCTTATTTGCACCTACTTGTTTACTTGTCTCTCCCTGTTCCTCTTATTTGGTGGTTTCAACTTCCTCCCTATAGAGGCTTGTTCATCTTAATCATAGACCTAATAAGCTTGTCCCTTTTATACCAAACATGGCTATCCTCATAGCACTTCCTTGTTATCTATATCAAAATAAATGATATATCCTAGAAGGCCTTGAGAAATGCATCAAATTATTAAATTTAGAGACATCTCACCTCAACATCATTGTTTTTGATGCAAATAAATGTATTGAAGCATTAGATTTGCATTGGTTATTGTCCCCTGTCCACAGGGAAAACTCTTTGATTGAAGTGGTGCCTGCTTTTGATGGCTAGATACATTTGAATTACACATAAACAAAGAAAGAATTTAGCTCTATGGGAAATTACCTTGTCATATACACTCTTGATATCCTCCATCATTTTTGCCATTGGTGGGATGAATGCACATCAATAAATCTTGTAGAAACTCTAAAACTAAGAAGAGAAAAGCTATCAAGAAAAAATGCATAACATTATATGATAATCCAAGTTAAGGCTCCACTTACAACCTTGACTGGCCATGCTTGCCCACCAAGGGATTTACAAAGTAGCATTTCCTCTTAGTAATATCAAGCATATCAAAATTCAATCACCACTACAGAAATTCATGGTGTAAGACATATCATTATCGTTATTCTAAAAGGGAAATAAGAGTCATTGAAAGTAGGGTCGTACTTCTCATGGTATGGGATGATGAAGACATCACATAGGTGATTAGTAGCTTTGTTCTGCCCGTTTTTCACATACAGGATTGGCTTTCCCCTCACATGCATTAAATTATGCAAATTGAGTAATTGTGTAGAGAGGGAGAGAGGTCAAATTCAAAAGATAAGTAAATAATCAAGATTATGCAAGTTAATCGAGAAGATTTTGGAATTAGTAAATCCCTCTTCTTTGTCGTGTTTGGGTAGATTATCTGTTAAGTAAGTGTAAGAACATATTAAAGAGAGAGGGATGTAGCTTGGAAAAGGCTTTTTGATGAGACTAACCATGCTATGAGAGCTTATACATGCTTTGCATAGATGCACACACCCATCACCCTAGAAAGTTGTGGTATTTGTTATTTTTAAAAATACCTTTCATGCCAAAGCAAGAGTCTACTCATTTTTCCCCTTTTATGGGTTAACCTTCTCTTTTGAAACTCTATATGAGTGATATGCACAACATGTGAAATCTATGCACTCAAGATAAGGTCTTGTTCAAATGTTGAATTTCCCCTACAGTTTTAACATTGCTCTTAGAACATGGAAATCAAGGGGTCAATAGTCATTTTGAACCCGTTTTAATTTGAGAAAATTATGATGGGTTTCTTATACAATCTCCCACATCATAATGAATATTACTTGAGCTTTTGACACCTTTATGCCCATTTCACCCATTTCATAGAGGCTTCTTGGATAGTAAAAATACCATCTCAAGGCCATTTTGTTCCAAAAATCATCCATCAAAGATGCGTAGACAAAATCTTAGTAACTTATGAATCTTTTGTAGATTTTTTAATAATTTAGCCTTGGTCTTTCCATTCTCGATTACTATCTAGTCTCATCTTGTGTTTCTCAATCTGTTAGCATGGTATTAGAGCATGACATATAGGTTAATATTATTTACAAAATCTTTATTATTTACTTTATTTAATCCTAGATAAGTATACGTAGAGGCATTATAAGATAATATCTACCATGACCACGTGGAAGAGAGACTTGGACCTCACCAAAAAGCTTGCACCCATCGCTTTTGCAAGAGTTCAACCCTCTGCTTGGACTAGTCAACTCCTAAATTTGTGTAAACAAACTTCTCTTAATAACTTTGATGCCCACCTACAAAAAATGAGATTCTCCAAATCCATTTGGCCTCTATCTTAAGCAAGATGGCAGACAATGCTAGAAAGAGAACCCAAACTTCCCTCTTAGAAGAAGTGGAGGCATTACCTAAGTAGGAAATAGTGGGCGAGTTGGTGCATCATGAAGTTACCACCCACATAAGAAAACTTCTTTCACCCCCCCAAAGAAGCCCTCTAACTACAAGCATCCCCACCATTTGGCCCACAAAATCCCTCTCCTTTTGCAATGGACTCCCATGGAAATAGCATCCGACAATCATTCAAGAAGCCCCCTCCTTTGGCAAGAACCTCCCATGAAAAATTCACTCAAAAACCTTTTAAGAAACAACCATCCCACTTACCCTCTCTATTCAAAGCCCTTAACTATCCCTTTAACGCTCTTTCCCTAACAAGTACACACTTGTCACAACCCAAACCTCTACATCTCAAATATGGTTTACCTAGAGTATCAAAAAACTTGTAATGGAAAAGGTTGAAGTAGGGGTAGAGCACCCTATCGCATGGGTCCATTTGATTTTCTCTCAAACCCCCCTTTTTCCTCATATTTGGACCCGTCCTCCGTGTGTTTTCCCTTTTCTCTCCCACCCTAACTACTCGGGTAAGATATGTTTTAAATATTATCTCCCCTCACAAATCCCCCTTTTCTCTCAAACCCCCCTTTTTTCCTCATATTTGGACCCATCCTCCTTGTGTTTTCCCTTTTCTCTCCACCATGTCTACTCGAGTAAACAATGTTGTAAATATTGTCTCCCCCTCACAAATCCTCAGCTATTCAAGATCATGTTCTTAAGAAAACTTATCACTTTTTCTCTTGAACACAAGTTTACTAGCCTCTCTTTCCATAACCTCTCTAATTGCTCCCTCTCTTCCTCCGAACAAAAGCTTTTGGGCCTCAAACGAAATTATATTCCTCCACCATCTCCCTCACCCTCACCTTCCTCAATCCTGGGAGCCTATTCAAACCTACAAAGAAGCTTGCAACTTAAAATTGTTTTAAAAAACACACCCTCCTCTTCTCCCATATCTTTGTTTATCTCCAATTCTGTTTGGAATTCTCCCTCTCCTTTTGCAATGCTTACCCTAACCTTGAAACATATATTCATTGTCTTGAAACCCCTTCTCTCTTCTTTTCCTCCTTTTTATGCCAAGCCTCTTTGATTGAACACCTCTCCTCCTTAAGAAACGATCCTAGCATAATAATCAAACCAGCTGATAAGAATCTAGGGTCAGTTATCCTTTCGAGATCTTGGCATAACAATAAATCCTTACACCACCTCAAGGACCCTGTCACCTACTCTAAAATTTACTCACCCCCTATACACTTTTACACTCCCTCCTCTCCTCAATTGTCTCTAATTACTCTCTTCTTCTCAAAAATGAAAGAAACTTTATCCTCTCCCCCGTTCTAGATAACCCAAAACCTTGTCCTTTCTTCCTTCTTCCTAAGATCCATAAGCCCATCCGTGTTGGCCACTACAAAGGGTGTGTTTTGGAAAATGCATCTGAATGGCTCCATGCACAACTATACCCCGTACTTTTGATTAAAACCGAATACCTAAAAGATTCCCACCTCTCATTTTGGACTTAGCTTCCACCTCTTCTCCTCCCAATGTAGTCTTCTTCACTTTTGATGTGGAGTTTCTCTACCCAAGAATCCCTATCCATGAAGGTCTTTTGGCTCTAAAGAACTCTATCCAATATCTCTTCCCCTCCCCTAAAGTCCAAATCATTTTATCCCTAGTCTCTCTTATCTTCAACCATCACTACCTCTCCTTTCATGGCACCAAATTAAAGGCACTGCAATGGGGTGTAGTTGTATATGCATGCCTCTTTATTTTCTTTTTAGAGTAAGGAATAATCCCTCCTTTCTTTACCCTCCCTCCTTTATTTTAAGAGATTTGTGGATGATGCTTTTGGAATTTGGGATGGAATAATCCCTCCTTTCTTTACCCTCCCTCCTTTATTTTAAGAGATTTGTGGATGATGCTTTTGGAATTTGGGATGGTCCCTCTTCTAGTTTGAGTAAGCCTCTCCCGGACTATGGACACACTCTTCAAGAGCATATAATGATCTCTTCCTCTATCAATTATCAACAGGATTTTATTTTGGATAATCATTTCTTCAAGGGTCCCTCTTTTTCCACTTATGGTATCCTTGATATGCATTGTCACTAAAAAAGCCTCAATTCCTACAACTATATCCCTTAGAAGTGTTGGCACTGATCCGAGCCTATCACAAATTTTTGTTTATCATATTTTGTTGGTTTTCCTTGCTTCTAGAGGTTTACAATAAAAGAAAGAGTGAGAACAACCTCTTGGAAAAATTTAAAAAAAAAATGATTTTTTCTTGACTAGTTCACCGGAGGTGAAAGGTAGAGGGAGAACCTAGTGGTAAAGGGAAGGGAAAATATGTAAATGTGAAAAGAAAAGATATGATGTGGTTGTGGAGCCATGCACCCATGATTCAAGGGTCATGAGTGGCTCATATCATCATGGCTTTGGAGCCATATGATGATTCAAACAAATGGGACCCAAGTGGAAGACTTGGTAAAGGAAGAAACCAGGCACATGATTTTGTTGAATTTTTAAAAAATACTTCCACTCCGATCCAAGAAAAGTTGTCTTCATCAAAGTTGTAACTGACGAGCTGAAGATTTTGGCCATATTTTTTTTTATAATTTTTGCATCTACGGTCTAGGAGATATGGCCAAAATGGTGGACGCCAGTTTTTTCAACTATGGTGGAGACCACCCCCCTACCTTTACACACACACACCCTTCCTTTTCCACATTGAGACCTTCTTTAAAATCAGCTATTAGTCTTCTCACCCTCCTCTCCTTCCTCCTCTCTCTCAAGCTCAAAAACCCATCAAAGTTCCTCTTCTAATCACCTCTCAGGTCATGCTTAATCTTGTTGTAATTCATAAGTTCTCATTCAACCCCTTTCTATTATTACTAGATATGTATTGATTTTATGTAGATTCTTTACATTTTAAAATAAGGAAGCTCTTGGACTCAAGCTATGGAGGAAGGAGTGAAGACAACACAAGTGATGATGGAGATAATTGGTCAACAAATCACTTGGAAGGAGCTTCTTCATTGGTTGAATGTCCCTAATCAAGCTTCATTTGTACAAATTACACTTGTATCTTAACCTCACTCCTAATCACTCTCTTTCCTATATAAAGAGGCCTTCCCCTTTGTAATTTCAAGCCTCCCTCAGCCCATTGAGCCTTTGTATCACTCACCATGAGCCCATAAGCTCATTCATTCACTCTATTCTTGCACATCCTAGAGTGCAAACTGTTTCATGCTAGTAACCTCTCCTCCTCTTACTTATGTTAATTAAGAGAAATGTTTTATATGCGTGTGAGAGTGCTTGATGCGATCTTGGCTAATCCTTGAGTGACTGTTTGGTAATCTATATGCTATTTGTGTTGGGAGTGTTTGAAGTCATCCATTCCTTGTACACACACCACGGTTAATGCTTCATTCATAGTGATCTCTCTCTCTCTCTCTCTCTCTCTCTCTCTCTCTCTCTCTCTCTCTCTCTCTCTCTTTCTTTTTGTGTAGCGGTCCTAGTCCACGCTTCCAAGACTAGGTGGTGCCCTCATCTCATTTCCCTTGTGGCGCAATGGAGTTTGTTTTGGTGTAGAGGCCGCCATTCCAAATTTCCTTCGTCATAAATTGGTGCCCCCACGGAGGAGTTCTCAAGCAGTGCTCTATCAATCCTATGAAGGAAGATCCATCAAATTCTCCAAGACTTCCACTATGGTCTCCCCAAGAAGCTCGAGAAAAGAAGCGTCTTTATCGACAAACGGCACGTATGCGGGTAAAGAGAGTTAACTACACACACCCTTCTTTGCTTCAAGGAAAATCTTGTAGTCATCAAGTCCCTAGGTCAAAAAATTGTGCTGAGTGCTTTGTGGCTAGTGTGAAGACACTCCCTTTGAAGCCTCGACTTCAGGTGGTGAAAGCACTCTCAAACTCGGGTATTAACAAGTTTTTGGAGGGGGAGCTACACATCAATGGGGTGCGGTATTGGCAAGAGGCTACATATGGTGATGCACTCCAACTACTACTAGCAAGAAGGCTCAAGGTGGTTGAGAGGGTAGCCACCGAACCCTATGAACTCTACAAAGCTGAAGATGGTCACACCAAAGCTAGGCTAATCACTGGTGAGCAAATTCTTCGCATCTCTCAAATGGTGGGATCCAAGAGAGCTCAACTTCAATGAAGTGCTTCATGGAAGTTTGTAATTAATGCACCAATGAATAATCCCATTTTCTACAACTTTCAATCAGTTCAGAACATTAGGGTGAATGTGCCCATTGATAGAAAGATTTTTTTCCAACAAAGATTGGTCTTCTATTTTGGAGCTGAGAGGTTGAGAGAGATATTGCTGTCCCCTGACCCTATAATATTTCCCATTTTGGAGTATAATGTATCTTTTGATGTTCACATCTTCATCTTGCTTTAAGCATACTCCATGAATCATAGGGATTTGTATGGACCTTTCCAACCTCTTGCTAGACAAACTGTGCATATAATAGCTAGCACAAAGCTTAGGTTCCAAAACATCATAAGGGACTTACTAGGCCCTCGTCGTCTAGCTGAGATTAATGCATCTATCAATCCATTTATTCTACCCTTAATAAGATATGATTTGGGCCTAGACGTTTTCATCTTTGTGCTGTATTGAGAGGAAGGCAACCCACTTTTATGATGGCTTTCCCAAATTTTTTTGGGCGTAGTGGGGAAAATGCTGGGGATTTTTTGGATAACTTGGAGATGGCTTTCCTTGTCTCCGGGAGGGATGACGAAGCATTGAAATTGAGAGCTTTTCCTTTGGTGCTCAAAGAAGAAGCTAGGGTATGGTTCCAGGCTCTAGATCCAACCCAAAGAATTGATTGGGAGGGATTGAAGGTGGCTTTCCTACGAAGATTTCAACGAGCCAATTCGGCAGAAGAACTATGGCAACGGCTTCTGTCCCTTCATCAAGTTGACCCTCATGGTTATGCAACCTATGAGGAAGGTTTTCTGAAACTTTGGGGGCAATGGTCAGACTCACTAAACCCTGGTGAGCGAGCTCCCAATTGCCTCCAAAAGGATCGATTTATCTCAGGTTTGTACCCCTTGCTAAGGGAGAAGGTAAAGGGCAAATTTCCAAATGCTTTTGAAGATGCCTTAAGAATTGCTAGGGAAAAGAATAGAAAGATTCTCTATCAACAAGCCCAAGCTGGCCAGCTAGCTTTGGGAGGCAATATCACAACTATGGAAGCTTCTCACATACCTCCAAATGTGCCTAATGCACCAGACCTCAATAGAGGTCAACAAGAAGATATGCTCCAACAAATAAACAATCTCACAAACCAGCTAGAGGGGTTGAGAGTAAATCTTGTGCAGGGTGCAAGAAGGCCTATTGAGGGAAATGGTGGGAATCGGCCACCAATGCGACGTCAAGCAAGGGAAATGTTGTGTTACAATTGCGGGGAAATTGGCCACGGCATGTATAATTGCCCTCATCCCAGAAGATATGACTACCCTGTCAGAGGTCCTCGACAACAAGTAAGTCCACCCCGTGCTAGAGCTCAAGCACAAGAGCAACCGCAACCTCAAATTTTGCAGCCACCTCGTGCTCAAGCTCAAGCCCCTGCTACTCAACCAAATGTGAGCATCATAAGGATGGAGGAGGTCCTCAAGGGCAGAAGCAACCAGGAAGAAATAGCTAAAGGGAAGATGAAGATAGATGAAGTGGCTACAATGCCTATCAAACGTGTGCGTGTCCAAGATGAAGTAGGTAAAGAAACAAGCAAGGATGCAAGCAATGAAGCAAGTACATCTCGGGCAACTAAAGATGAAGCCAAGAAGAGAAAGACCCGTACTAGGTCTCAAATTGACATCTCTGATTTCCCTATGGGATCTCGGACACAACCTTACGACTTGACAACTGATGTGAGTTCTCAAGGACCAAAGATTACTTGGCCACAACTACTTCATATCTCCCCAAAGCTTCGACGACAATGGTCAAAAATGGTGAGCACAAGGGCAAAGCGAAGTAAGCTAGTAAGTGTAATCAAAGCATATGGTCTCGAGGATATAGTGCCTTTGGTGGAGGATCAAATCAAGGGACAACGGATTCCAAAAACTTACATTGACAGTGGAGCAGAGGTTTGTGTCATGACAGAAAAGCTAATGCATCAATTGGGTTTAGAGGTAATGGAATCATCAAACTTTAGGACAAAAATGGCCAATAATGTCTCTGTCACTTGTGTGGGTGTAGTGAAAGCTTTGAGAGTTTCTGTTTTTGGAATCACTACAGAGGTTGATGCTTATGTGATGCCAGTAAAGGGAGAAGGATACCCCCTTATTTTAGGACGACCTTGGCTCATGGGTATAGGAGCTAGGCAAGATTGGGCAACAGGAGACTTGGAGTTGAGGCCTCGCATGGGTGGCCATAGTCGGAAGGTGGTTTATAACCTAAAGAATGGGCGATAAGAGAACCTTGAACTAGAGACGTCAGCTGATGAGTGGAGCTCAAGTGGATGCTCCTCATCCATGGACGAGGAAGAGAGTTCAAGTGAAGAGAGTGATAGCACTCTCGAAGTCATGGGTGTCACCATAAAGGAAACTACCTCATCAGAAGACAACCCAAGGATCCAAATGAAGAATGTGTGGGATGCCAGCCTAGAGGAGATGTTATCCAAGGATATAAAGGAAGAAGAAAAGGAGGGTTATGTAAATGTTCTCAAGAAGCATGCATCATTGTTTATTTCTGATTACACTCACATTACAGGTGTCACTGCAGTGAAGCATCATATCCATCTAAAAGAAGGGAGCAAGCCAGTAGTACAAAAACTAAGAAGATTAGGAGTTGTGCAACAAAATGCACTGTTGTCTGAGGTGAAGAGACTCTTAGAAGCAGGATTCATATACCCAGTAGAAGATTCAGAATGGGTCTCCCCAGTAGTGGTGAGGCCAAAGAAGAATGGTAAATGGCGA
Organism: Adiantum capillus-veneris; assembly: GCF_014529385.1. Lineage (NCBI taxonomy): Eukaryota > Viridiplantae > Streptophyta > Polypodiopsida > Polypodiales > Pteridaceae > Adiantum > Adiantum capillus-veneris. The sequence continues at coordinate 72,221,071 of NC_140944.1, read as the reverse complement.
GTGTGCGTGGATTACAAGCCACTAAATGCTGCAACAAAGAGGGACCACTTCCCTCTCCCATTTCAAGATGAGATTCTAAATGAAGTAGCAGGCCATGAGAGATACACAGTGTGTGATGGCTACTCTGGCTACTTTCAAATATGCATTGCAGAGGAGGACCAGAAAAAGACTACTTTCATCACACCATGGGGATGTTTTGCATTTTGAGTCATGCCTTTTGGTCTCACCAACGCTCCAGCCACCTTTCAACGATTCATGAACATGGTCTTCCAACCTTACTTTGGTAAGTCCATAAGGGTTTTCATAGATGACTTTTGTATTTACAGCTCCAAAAGTATGCATCTCGGCAAGATTGATGAAGGATTTACTCGTTTAGCTAAGCTGGGTGGACAACTAAACAAGGAAAAATGTCACATTGGGGAAAGCAAGGTTACACTATTAGGGCATGTAGTGTCCATTGATGGAATCGAGGTAGATCCTGAAAAGATAGAAACATTGCTAAATCTACCTTCCCCAACTTCCATCAAACAATTAATCTCCTTCTTGCAAAAGCTAAGATATTTGAGTAGATTCATACACTTACTCTCCCAAGTGATATTTCCTCTACAACAGCTGACTCGTCAAGAGACGCTTATTTGGAGTGAAGAAAGTGAAGGGCATTTTAGAGAGATTAAAAAAATTTTAGGGTCACTCCCTGTAATCCTCCAACCTTGTTGGGAAGAAACATTCTTTGTAAACCTTAGTGTGGGAGAAGAAGCCATTGGTGCTGCCCTCCTACAAAAAGATCCAAAAACCTCCTTTATGAGGCCTGTGTATTTTGCTAGCCGCCTCATGGAAAACAGAGAGAAGGCCTACACCCTAATGGAACAGCTAGTGTTAGCTCTCATGTTTGCGGTAACCAAATTTCGGCCATACTTGCTGCCGAAGAGGTTTGTAATTATCACTGTGGAGGATATGTTTCCCTATGCACTACAACATATGGAAATCTCTGACAAAATAGCAAAGTGGGTGGTGCGACTTCAAGAGTTTGATTATACAATACAGGTTGAAAGAACAACTCGAGCATGCTTAGCCGACATTTTAACAAACAAGTGCTATGAAAAAGTTTGCCATCTGAAGAGAAAGGAACTTCCACCACCTCCAGCTGTAGAGGCTTTGGTCAATGCTTATAGCCTCTACTTTGATGGAGCATACAAGAGAACCAAGGATAAGGCAGCTGCAGGCATCGTGGTCTTATCCCCATTGGGAGAGAGGATCCATGGTGAAGGGATCACTCTAGAAGATGTCCACTCCAACAATGAAGCAGAATATCATGCTCTAATTCATGGCCTTTGTTGGTGCCTCGATAATTCAATTAAGAGATTAAACGCTTTTGGTGACTCCATGCTTTTGGTAAGGCAAATGCAAGGTACATGGGCTTGCAAAAATGCCCGTCTCTCTACTAAAATGAGAGAAGCAAAAGCTCTTATGAGGAGATTTAGGGAGGCACAAGTACATCATGTACCAAGAGACCAGAACAAGGATGCAGACCACCTAGCATCATCAAAGTTAAATGAGTCAATAGTGGGAGCAGTGGCCATCAAACTTCCACTTCAGCAAGGCAAGGAGGACTTGGAAGATATTATGCACATTCTGGAGCAAGGAGAGGCTCCTAAACACTTGAATGCAGGGGAAAGGCGATGGTTAGCTAGGAAGGCTACCAGGTATCGCATAGTAAATGATGACTTGTATTGTCTTGGTAAGGATAGTGTGATTAGGAGAGTTCCTTTGAAGAGTGAAATTGAAGAGATTTTAAAAGCTTGTCACGATGATATGTGCGGAGGACACTTTGCACACGACGTTACTAGTAGAAAGGTTCTACAAGGTGGGTTTACTTGGCCAAGTCTTCATCGTGATGTCAAATATTGGTGTCAAACATGTGATGAATATCAGAAAGCAGGACCACGACGGCTCATAGCTGAACCTCAGAACCCAATAAAGATATATGGGCCCTTTGATAAGTGGGGAATTGATGCCATAGGGCCTCTACCACGCACTCAGTCAGGTAAAGAGTACATCATTATGGGAGTAGACTACATGACTAGATGGGCTGAGGCTATGCCGACCAATAGAATTACTGCTAAGGATGTGAGTCAGTTCATCTTTGACCACATTTGTTGCCGGTTTGGCACCCCTCTTGAAATACTATCTGATAGAGGACCAGGGTTTAGAGCAGACTTGGTAGGAGAACTCATGAAGAAGCTAAATATTCAGCATCAACACTCTACCCCTTACTACCCTCAGTGCAATGGTTTGGTGGAAAATGTAAATGGAATCATTTGCAAAATTCTCACCAAACAGGTACATGCCAGGCGCCAAGATTGGGACAAACACCTGAATGGAGCTCTATGGGCCTATAGAACCTCCTTCAAAACCACATTAGGGTACACACCCTTTCATTTGGTTTATGGAAAGGAGGCGCTTTTGCCCATTGAAGTGAAGTTAACAAGTCTTCGAATATTGGGTAGCCAGGTAGGCTCTCAAAAGGAGAAAGTACATCAAAGGATCATGGATCTAGAGAGGCTGCAATTGGATCGTGAAGAAGCCATCAACCACTATTCTCAAGAAGCAGAGAAGCGCAGAGAAAAGTTCAACAAAAAGCTAGCATCCAAAGACATCAAAAAGGGATCTCTGGTGCTTCGATATGACAATCGCTTCGACACTCGTAAGGATGGAAAGTTTCTTTTCCGATGGGAAGGCCCGTTCTTGGTCACCAAAAAGTTCAAAAATGGCTCTTACAGACTTCAAGACATTGATGGTAAAGTGCACAAGACCAGGACAAATGGATGGCGTCTAAAGCCTTATCACATCAGGATAAAGTCAGCTCAAGATCAAAGAAAGTAGGCTAGAGGCATAAATACCCCTAGCCAGGTTTGGGGGGGCTATGATGGGGCTATGATCCGAGCCTATCACAAATTTTTGTTTATCATATTTTGTTGGTTTTCCTTGCTTCTAGAGGTTTACAATAAAAGAAAGAGTGAGAACAACCTCTTAGAAAAATTTTAAAAAAAAAGATTTTTTCTTGACTAGTTCACCGGAGGTGAAAGGTAGAGGGAGAACCTAGTGGTAAAGGGAAGGGAAAATATGTAAATGTGAAAAGAAAAGATATGATGTGGTTGTGGAGCCATGCACCCATGATTCAAGGGTCATGAGTGGCTCATATCATCATGGCTTTGGAGCCATATGATGATTCAAACAAATGGGACCCAAGTGGAAGACTTGGTAAAGGAAGAAACCAGGCACATGATTTTGTTGAATTTTTAAAAAATACTTCCACTCGGATCCAAGAAAAGTTGTCTTCATCAAAGTTGTAACTGACGAGCTGAAGATTTTGGCCATATTTGTTTTTATAATTTTTGCATCTACGGTCTAGGAGATATGGCCAAAATGGTGGACGCCAGTTTTTTCAACTATGGTGGAGACCACCCCCCTACCTTTACACACACACACCCTTCCTTTTCCACATTGAGACCTTCTTTAAAATCAGCTATTAGTCTTCTCACCCTCCTCTCTCTCAAGCTCAAAAACCCATCAAAGTTCCTCTTCTAATCACCTCTCAAGTCATGCTTAATCTTGTTGTAATTCATAAGTTCTCATTCAACCCCTTTCTATTATTACTAGATATGTATTGATTTTATGTAGATTCTTTACATTTTAAAATAAAGAAGCTCTTGGACTCAAGCTATGGAGGAAGGAGTGAAGACAACACAAGTGATGATGGAGCTAATTGGTCAACAAATCACTTGGAAGGAGCTTCTTCATTGGTTGAATGTCCCTAATCAAGCTTCATTTGTACAAATTACACTTGTATCTTAACCTCACTCCTAATCACTCTCTTTCCTATATAAAGAGGCCTTCCCCTTTGTAATTTCAAGCCTCCCTCAGCCCATTGAGCCTTTGTATCACTCACCATGAGCCCATAAGCTCATTCATTCACTCTATTCTTGCACATCCTAGAGTGCAAATTGTTTCATGCTAGTAACCTCTCCTCCTCTTACTTATGTTAATTAAGAGAAATGTTTTATATGCGTGTGAGAGTGCTTGATGCGATCTTGGCTAATCCTTGAGTGACTGTTTGGTAATCTATATGCTATTTGTGTTGGGAGTGTTTGAAGTCATCCATTCCTTGTACACACACCACGGTTAATGCTTCATTCATAGTGATCTCTCTCTCTCTCTCTCTCTCTCTCTCTCTCTCTCTCTCTCTCTCTCTCTCTCTCTCTCTCTCTCTCTCTCTCTCTCTCTTTGTGTAGCGGTCCTAGTCCACGCTTCCAAGACTAGGTGGTGCCCTCATCTCATTTCCCTTGTGGCGCAATGGAGTTTGTTTTGGTGTAGAGGCCGCCATTCTAAATTTCCTTCGTCAGCACCTTACACCCTAAAATAACTTAGAAGGTACATCATTAGGGAAAGCTCTTGTTTGGGAAATATCTCTACATGTATCCTTTTCTTTGCTAGACTAAGGGCGAAAGGTTATCCCTCCCCCCTTTTAGCAACCATTGTCAAGGTTCCTTTTTCACCTCTAACCCGCAATCTCAACATATACCACTCCATCAACAAGCCTCTCACTAAAATTCTTAAATCCAATCTCGAGCTAGCACACTTGTCCAAACCAATTTTTTGTTTCTTAAATGCACCCAATCTTAGCACTCTTCTCTCAAAAAGACCCCCTTACTCTTCCTACCCTGCCTTAGCAACCTTTGATCAAGTCCCACCCTTGGCTTGTAATACCTTGAAAATGGTCACCTACGTGTATGTCTGATGAAAGTGATGATGTTTTGTCTGAAATGGAGAGTATGCCAAGGGGTGATCAAAGCAATTGAGGTAGGCCATGTGAAACTTGTGTGCATGATTGGCTATGTGCTGGGGCACAACACTACAAGAAGGTATTGCAAGTGGATGGACAAGAACAGAGCCATGTATTTGACCCAGGTGAAAACTATGTTGTGATGCTAGGGGTTTGGCAACCCTCTTGAGCAGAAGCGGTGGGTGACAAGAGATAGGTTTTGTACATATGGTAGCAAGTTTTGTGGTGTACAAAGTGCTTGATTGGTGTTTCAATGTTTTTGTGTTCAATAAGCTTGTTTGTGGTTGAACATAATTGTTCAACAAGGGGGTTGGGCAATGATGGTTCATCCAAAGTTGGTCAATGCGGGGAAGTGTACTATGCAATGCTATGGGTGTCTACAAGTGTAGGATGGAATGCTAAAGCAGGTACAAAGATCCTCGATAGGTAGGTGACAGAGAAAATGTATGCATGATGCTGTTCTTTAGGCCAAAAAGGCCTCCAAAGGGGGCCAATTGGGCTCGGGGGATGCACTATGTAATTATGTTAATGTATAATGTGAGTTTGAAAGGAGGGGTTCTAAAATGCAAAAAATTTAGGCAATTAACAGAGATACATTAAAATAAGGGGTTTTTATATTCAATTTTAGAGAAGATTCCTAAAGTAAGGGGTCATTTTATTCATTTAGACATGTTAAAAGAGGGGGTTTTTTAATACCCCGTGAACGCATGTTATATAGGGGGATACTGAATGGTGACCCCCCCGAGCAATTGGGATTGCAGGTCCAGGTGATTGAAGTGCTGAGTTTTTGCCTTGGGATGTGGTGCTTGAACTTGGGGTTTCACTATGTTTATATTGTGTATATCAAGTGCGTTCAAGAAATATTTCTAAAACTCCTTATCTATGAAATTTTTACGAATAAAATACACCCCTTTCCTATTCAATTTGTTAGATTTTACCCAAGTCCATTTTATGGTACCCTTTTGTATGTGAAAATGTGAGAAAAAATAAAATTTAATAACTCTTTCTACTACACTCACGTGATAGTCACATAATTATTAAGTGACCCCCCCCCCCCCCCCCCCCCCCCCCCCCTCCTCTCAAAGTGCTTGAAGGGATCTAGAAGCCGATTTAGATGACTTCTTTAATGGAGCTACGGTGTGGAAGTTATGGCTATCCAAAGATGGAAGGCTTTGCAGATACACGATGGATAGGGCAAGTGTGAATAGGTAGTCAGAGCTGATGTGAGTGGAAAAGTCAAAGTGCTCGAGTTGTGGAGCATGTCGGTCCTTTTGGATCATCAATCAGAGCTCAAACGGGCAAGATATGGTCAGTAGAAGATTTGTTGGGGGCCAAGGGTGTGTCAAGTTGATTGCATTGGTAGATGTGCCATCTGGTGGTGTTTTGGGCTCGACGAGGTTTGACAAGGTGGCATGCATACTATGGAATTAGTAGGAATCAATGGTTCAATGATTGGAGTCGTAGAGATCAAGATATGCCAGTTGGAAGTTTGGATGCAGTTGACAGTGAGAAGGTACCTTTTTCTATTTTGCAGCCTCAGTGTGCAGGCTTTGGAGTCTCGAATGTGGCAAGGATTTGGCTGGGCAAAGTTGATAATGGGAGTTTTTGGCCAGTTTTTGGTTCGAGCATCGAACCAAGGGCCGAAAACTATTGCAAAAAGTAATGGATTTTTTTGAGTTTTGGGGGGCAATGACTTGTGGAAGTGCCACATAGCACTAGGGGTGATCCCGTCAATAGTATTTGGGGCTGCCAACACACAGTATAAGGCCAAGGGCATTGCCCCTTTCACCAAGCACAAAGAGATAGATAGAGAGAGAGAGAGAGAGAGAGAGAGAGAGAGAGAGAGAGAGAGAGAGAGAGAGAGAGAGAGAGGAGGAGGAGGAGGAGGAGGAGGAGTAGTCTCTCAAGGTCGGCCATGGTGTCCCATGTGAGGGCACTGGGCGCAACGCGAGCAAATTTTGGTGGCCACAGAGGAGGCAGTGATGTTTAGTGTGGGACGACGGCTCTGTGTAATTGATGATGTGGCATCCAATAAGCGGCTTCTCTTGCACCCGTAAGGGGCCCAAGTTTTTTGAAGGCAAAGGGGGACCCCCACTAGCGCTAGCACTAGTGCTTATGTGTGTGTGTGGGGGAGGGGAGGGGGGGTTTCCACAGAGAAGTAAAGTGAGAGTGAGAGACAAAGGAGTCGGTATGAGCCTACAAAGAGGCAGATCTCATGCGAAGGTTCCTAATCAAGCGGACAAGTGTCTAGTTGTCCCTGACTTAGTAAAAATGGAACAATTTTTGTATAAGTAACCCAAATGATCATTTTTGGGGCCTTTTTCCAATGAATGCAAGGCCAATGAAGGAGAGTGTGTTTTGTGTGTGTGGTCTTCACAGAAGTGTGTGCTTGTGGAGCTTCGTAAATGTGTTGTTTGCCGAGCCAACCATAGTGGCACTCATGCCAATGTAATGGTTTGTTTCATTTAGATCAAGTGAAGCCTACATTGCCCCGTTTTGATGCCAATTCTGCCCTTCCCCCCTTCTCTTTCTCCTGCTCTCGTCTTGTGCCCGCAGTGTCGGCTAAGTGGATGTGTGTGCCACCCAAACCTAGAGTTCATGTGTGTGGAGAGATTGAGTTAGAGTGAAGGTGTGTGTGGTGAGAGGGTCGATGTAGACAACGGTGGAGTTTGAGTGGGGTGTGGTGTTCTATATGGGCATATGTGCATTGATCTGTGTGCAAACGGTGGTTTATTGGTGCAAGTGTGTTTTTCAAAGGTGTTTTTTGAGAGGATAGGGGTGTTGTAAATACCCTGGGCTATAGAGAGGCATTTTGCATGTGTGTTGGGTGTGTTCCTCATTCCCCCTCTCGTTCAAGAACTATTTCTAGAACTCCGTATTTGTGAATTTTTGACAAACAAAATACACCCTTTTCCTATTCAATCTTTATATCGTTTTCTCAATTCCATTTTATGTTACCCTTCTATATGTGAAAATGTGAGAAAAATTTAAATTTAATAACCCCTTTTGCTGCACTCACGTGATAGTCACATAATTATTAAGTGAGCCCCCCAAGCTCTTCCTCTCCACCCGGCTATAGCTGTAAGCACAAGGGATGGCCTTTTGGCACGATCACAAAATTTGTGCAGCTCTTGCTCTTTCAAACTCAACAACACTTTGGCCGATTCTTGATAGCATGAGCACTTACAAGTCCCACCTTTCCAAGAGGCACACACCATCCATAACCTCAACAAAATCATACGTATGGATCACTCCATGGTGGTGTGCTATTCAAGACTTCCTTGGATTTCATTAGGCTTGGCTTCTTGCTTCTGCAAGGAACCACCTCTTCTTACACCATTGAAGAATAACTATTAGAGTTTGAAGAACAAATCTAGGTAACCTCCCAGTACTATTCTAAGGAGCTGCGACACCTCTCTCAAGTTTTCAGGAAGTATTTCCTCAAACAAGGCTCTATTATACAGTGCATATCCCGCCTTTTCTGCAACTTTGGATAGTTGCACTATTTCTCTAAAACATAATGAAGCCTTATACATTTTGAAATCTTTGGAGATTACATGCTCCCCACCCCAATCTTCATCTTCAACAATACCATCCAACCTCATCCCAATGGTAGTGGATGGTGTCTCTAGTGCTCCCTTAACCTCAACGGATCCTCCTGCACCCGGCTTTGTGAAAAACTCTTTAAACCACCGAGCACCCTCTTTCTCATTCCCTACCCATGCGGTTCCTTTGACGCATAATACCCCTCCCAATGATGGTAACACCTTTCTCGGCTTCATGTTGGTGGCAAATATCATCACCCCACCTTCCTCAATCCAACCCACCCGTGTGCCAACCTTTCTCACTGCCTCCTCCTCAAAGAAAATACTTTTTAGCCTAGAAGAATTCTTGGGGCTTATTGCTAACGTGCCTATTGAAGACCTTGACCAACTCTCTCTTCCCTCTACCAAAAACTTTGGCAACACAAACCCCTCATTTTCCAACCACCTCGATGGCACAAGATCCTACTTTTCCAATCACAATGGCATCTCTCCAATACATGCAAAGGTGCATCCTCTCAAATCCTTCCCCTCCTCCTTTGGCTCTCTCACAGCTAGCTCCTCTTCCTTTGCGGTTATCCCTTCTCCTTTGCCTCTTCCCATTCTACCCACCATTGATAATCCTTTGGAATTCAACAAAAGTATCCTCTCCTTAGAAGGGTTTAAAGCTCTCAATCATAAGCTCAACAAGGCCAAATCACATATAATCCACTTACAATACAAACCAAAGAGCCCCTCATATACTTTGCATGAAACCTCCTTGCCTTACCTTAGATGGCACTCAAGCACAAGCACCTTTAAGTGCCAAGCTAGAAGCCCTAAATATCCAACTCCAATTAGATTGCACCAAAGTTTACATCCAAGCCCAAATTTTGTTTGTAAGGAATCTCCAAAAAAGCTTCGAGGAGTACCAAGACCACGTGGAAGAGAGACTCTTGGACCTCATCAAAAAGGTTGTGCCCATCTCATTTCCAAGATTTCAACACTCGGCTTGGTCTAGTTAACTCCTTTTGTGGAAACAAACTTCTCTCAATGAGTTTGATGCACACCTACAAAATGAGATTTTCGGAACCCATTTGGCCTCTTCCTTTTGTGGAGACAAACTTCTCTCAAATATGAGTTTGATGAACACCTACAAAATGAGATTCTCCAAACCCATTTGGCTTCTTACTTAAGCATGGCAGCTTCCCACAATGCTAGAAAGAAAATCCAAACTTCCATCTTAGAAGAAGTGGAGTTTTTACCTAAGAAGGAAATTGTGGGTGGGTTGGTGCATCATGAAGTAACCACCCAAATGAGAAAGCTTCTTTCACCCCCCTCCCCCCCCCCCCCCCCCCCTCCCCCCAAAGAAGCCCTCTAACTTCAAGCATCCCCATCATTTGGACCACAAAAAACCCTCTCCTTTGGCAATGGACTGCCATGGAAATAACATGCGACAACCATTCAAGAAACCCCTCCTTTGACAAAAAACTCGCATGAAGAATTCACTCAAAAACCTTTTAAGAAATCCAAATCCTCTCTCTCAGTGGTCCACCCCCTTTCTCCTCCTTTCCCTCTTGTAATCACCCCATTCTAGCTGCTCCAACCACCCACCCCCCCAACCCACCCCTCTCCCTATTCAAACAAACCCTCCCGCTTCCTTCTCTACTCAAAGCCCCTAACTATCCTCCTAATGCTCCTACCCTAACAACCATACACTTGTCAAAACCCAAATCTCTACATCCCAAATATGGTTTACCTATAGCATCAAAAAATTTCAATGGAGGAGGTTCAAGTAGGGATAGAGAACCCTACCACATGGGTCCAATTACTCTTCTCTCAAACCTTGATTTTTCCTCATATTTGGACCCCTCTTCCTTGTGTTTTCCCTTTTCTCTCCCAACCCGCTTACTCAGGTAAAAATGTTGTAGATATTGACTCCCCTTCACAAATACTCACCTCTTCAAGATCATGACCTTAAGTAAACTTACCACTTTTTCTCATGAACACAAAGTTACTAACCTCTCTAATCGCTCTCTCTCTTTCTCCGAACAAAAGATTTTGGGCTTTGGACACAATTATATTCCTCCCCCCCCCCCCCCCCCCCCCCCCCCACCAAAACCTTCCTTAGTCCTTGGAGCCTATTCTAACCTAGAAATAAGCTTACAACTTGAAATCTTTTTCAAAAACACACCCTCTTCTTCTCCCATCTCTTTGTTTATCTCCAGTTCTTATCTCGAGTTCTACTTGGAATCCTTTCTCTCCTTCCGCAACCCTTAGCCTAACCTTTAAACATATCTTCACTATCTTGAAACCCCTTCTCTCTTCATTTTCCTTCTTTTTATGCCAAGCCTCTTTGGTTGAACCCTCTCCTCCTTAAAAAATGATCATAGCATAATAATCAAACCGGTTGATAAGAATCTAGGGCCAGTTCTCCTTTCCAGATCTTGGTATAACAATAAATCCTTAAACTACCTCATGGACCCTCTCAACTACTCTAAAATTTTCTCGCCCCCTATACACTTTGTACACTCCCTCCTTTCCTCAATTGTCTCTAATTACCCTCTTCTTGCCAAAAATGAAAGAACCTTTATCCTCTCTCCCGCTCTAGATAACCCAAAACCTTGTCCTTTCTTCCTTTTACCTAAGATCCATAACCCATCCTTGTTGACTGCCCATGATTTTCTCCTACAAAGGGTAAGTTTTGAAAAGTTCATCCAAATGGCTCCATGCATGTAAGGTCTCTGTCACCCTTGGAGAGGGGATTCCCATGTAAAGGAATACATATCAGGCCATTCTAGTCATACACAAAAAGAGTTACTATTTTTTGCAGTTTTTCCACCTGTAATGATAAGTATATTGTTGTAAGATTTTCAAGATAAATTTTTTTACTTTTTTTGTCACTTTCATCCAACAATAGAAAGTTTTGAGGTGCTTACACCTACCTAGACACGACCGTCTCATCAAAACCTACCCCATTGTGAATTTTCATAAAAATAGCTGTCTGTCTCAAAAACTGGTAAATATAGCAGGTGTGTGTATCTGGCACCTTAGTCTGTAGTCCTCAAGCTCTTCTTTTAATAGCAAGTTTCAAAATTAAATTCTGGTAAGCCAAGCTCACTCTAGACAATTAATTTTCATCATAGTGTTAATAAATTAATTCCTAAGTCTAAGGTATGCATATGTATGCATGTGCATGGGTATGTGTGTGCATGTGTATGTATGCCCATGTATGCCCATAAATGACCCATATCCATGGACCCATCTCTTATAGAATAATTGACTATGAGCATGGGGGCACTACATGAGGTGTATAACCCAAAAGGGTAAAGAGGGACACCTCTAATGGATAAGTAGGAACTTGTGACACCTCTACTCATTATTTTAGCAAGAGGGGGCAATCTAGGGATGTATGGGGCTGATTTGGGCAATCCTTGTCCATCAAGCAACCCAAGGAGTCTATATAAGGGTCATTCCCACCCAATCTTACACACACTTGAGCACACTTGGGAGAAGAGAGCTTTGCTGCTGTGGCAATCAACTTGGTGGCTTCTACATCAAAGAGTTGAGAGATCAATAACTCCAAAGTACATTTGGGTAATGTAAATCTATTGTTTATTCAAGCTCTTATCAATCTCTTCACTCAGTTGGAATCCTTTCCAATTTCTTCCATATATTATCATTTTATTAGAATCCTTTCCAATTGCTACTCTACTGTCAAATGCTACACTCTTATTTACCTATCCTCAATTCGAAATCAACAATCATTAGACCTATTGTATGGTAATTTCTCTACATTGCAAAGTATTGAAGGTCTCATTGCTCACTTGCATAATCAATTGTGGTCATTGCATGTACAATTATTCATCAATGTAACCTAGATGCTTGCACGAATTAGCTAATCATATTCAAGTATTTTGTCCGACTAAAATAATGGATTGTTCTTGCAAGTATGTATATAGGTGATTAGTGTGTGGATTATAATGCATGTTTATCATAAGATTATGACAAGATTAAGCAAGCATATGATTTTGGTTTGACATGTGGAATAACTTTATATGTTTTGGAATGAAAACACTTATATCATTCACCTTACTTCCATTGGATTCTTATAATTTAGCTTACAACTTCTCAAGTTAATTTAAGTATCTAGTAGTGGGAATGGCACCTAAGAGAACTTGCTTTTTGGTGGATCACAAGATCATGAAGCCAGAACCAGTGTGACAGTAAAGGAAAAGGAAAGGCCCCAATGAATGAGGATGTGCCACTTATCCCACAAAGTGATATTATTTCTCATGAACAGGTAGGAAACTTCTTTTTGTTCAATGCAACATGAGTAATTAGGAAGGAGAAAACTACCTAAACATTGGATCAATACCAATTGGAAACCACATCAATTGAACTTGTTAATTTTCTTTAAGTTGTATTAAATGGAAGGGCTATTTGAGGATATATTGTCTGAAGTAGGAAAGAAATGTTTGCCTAGTAGGAAAACTCGCGAACCTTCTTAATTCAAAATCCTATACCGATATAGTCAAAACTCCCTTTGATATCCAGGGAAGAGGGCTTAGCGGAGTGAACGTTAAAGCAATGCATATGGTTGTACACATCTTGCGGGTTTGTGCCCAGAATGCAAGATATTACTTGCGGGTTTGTGCCCAGGTTGCAAGTTAGTCACTACCGGTTTGTGCCCAAAATGCAGGACAATTTAGTTGTATGGGCAACTAAAGACACCGGGAGCTATAAACTCTCGCCAAGAGGAGTAAACTCTTGGGGTTGGGATATTTTAATGAGTAAGGATCGTCTATTTTTTTTCTTCTAGAAGAGATTGTCTTGGTTCCGATTTGACAATGTTTATAGGGATGTCTTAATGAACTTGTGATGGAAACCATAAAAAGGAACTTGGTGTATGAACAATCATGTTGTAGTAATTAGAAAACAAGATACAAAGTGTGAGTGTGGGGGTGGAAATTGGGGGCTGGCTCAGGTTTCCAGTCAAGGATGGGTGGTCTCAATTAGTCGAGAAACTCTCCGCTCCTCATTGATAGAAGAAGCAAAACTAGAGACTTATTGTGCCAAGAGTCGAGAAGTCCCAATTGTACGTGCCTCTAATAATTATGGGAAAAAAGGCATTTGTGGTTTCTCTCTTTTGGAAGATGAGAATTAGGAACGTCAGAATATTGTGTTAGTTCATGCTTTCCCTGCAAGACAAAGCTAGGACCCCTTTTCAATGGCTCGGACTCAAGTTACTTGGTGACGAGAGTCTGTCCATTAGAAATCTTGTCTATCTGACTATGCTTTTCTCAATTGATTAGGACCTAGCGGCCTGTCAGGTACCATCCTTTTGCAAATGGATATGGTAACGGGTATCAGAGCCTAGGTTAGGAAACTGGAAAAATCGTTATTGTTTGTAAACTTGGAAAAAATGAATTGGAGACTTAAGTTCGAGAACTTACCAGCATCCATGTTTCAAGAAGATGCCGACACTAAGTATCACAAGTTCAAGACCTTTGAGATAATGTATTATGAGGCTTGTCATTCTTCAAACCTTGCTTTTTGGTGCAACATGATGAAGATTTTATGAAGGTTTTCTCTCCTCCATCAACAAGAATCCAAAGGGGATGGGAACTTGCATGGGGATGCGAAGGTGGCATCTTCTACATCAGTGTGAAGAATCTTGGATGCCTCTCCTCTGATCTAAAGAAGCTTCGCTGGGGGGAAGAGCTGCAAGTTATCTAGTTTTACTACTTCCTTGCTACCGTTAGAGATGACTACATTGTTATCTCTAAAGATGGAATTGACATGACCTTTAATGAGTGGGTTTTCAATCAAGTGGTGAAAGTGACCCCTACCTACAGGATCAAACCCTTTTCTGTCCCTGATATTTCCCCCCGAAATAAGAGCCTTGTATTTTACTATTCTCTCAAGGATGTTTACAAGAGCTACTACTCACATGAAATAGTGGATTGTAAAAACTTATCCACAAATATCTATCGATTGTACCACTAAGTCTGTGGAAATCCAACTCTAAGAATCATATAGATTTTTAGCAGAACTAACCTTTGTATACATCGTAATAGAATAAAAAGATGCTCACCTAGCTTCTTGATGAGATCTCAACTTTGTACATATCTTGATATAAATTTATGACATCTTGAATTTAATAAAGATATTTTCTTTCCAAATTTTGTCTTGAGTTATGGAAGTTTAAAGCACTTGATATTGCGTTAAGTCTTAAATCAAACCATCAACAAGCATACTATTGCGTAGGTACCGTCAAATGCATTATACACAGGCGTATAGACGTTATACATGGCCGTACAGGAGAAAAAAATTCTCCTAAAACAAGCCCAACCACCCACATTCAAAGGCAATGGAGCCCATATCAAGCGCGATGTTGAAGCTTGGATTGAGGCAATTGAAGACTGTTTTGAAGCTGCAGGGACCCAACCTATAAACCAAACTATGCTTTCAACGTTTTCTCTTACTAGTGATGCAACAATATGGTGGAAACAACATCACAAGGACTTGGGTGTTTCAAGATCTTCTCAGTCTTGGGAGGATATTAAAGAAGCGGTTACAACACGATATCTTCGACCCGCTCATCGTGACGCCAAAATGAATGAGTTCTTTGCTCTAAAACAGCTATCCTTATTGATGGGAGGTTACTACTGCAAATATGTTACCTTGCAAAGATATGCCCCAAAAATGTCCATTGAGCAACATGTAGCACGATTTTGTCAAGGATTGAATCATCCCTTGGATACCCGTCTTGAAGCAATGAGACCCACATCGCTTCAGGATGCTCTCTTAAGGGCAATACCTCTGGCTAAAGAAATGACCAGGAATCAAGCAACAGTCACCATGCAATTATTGTGGAGTCATGGGATACATGAAAGGACCTAATTTTGAACTCTATTGTAGGCATCAAAATGATAGGGGAATCCCTATTATCAGGGACAATAATAACAACAATAATAATAATAATTGGCCTCCAGAACAGAATCAACCACTTCCACCACAACAACAACAAAGACCTTTAAGTCATGTTAATTTAGTGATTTTGGAAGAATGGACTGAAGAAGCATGTACTGAGGAAGAATGGATTGAGAAAAAGGTAGAGTTTCCCAACGAGAAACAACAAATTGATCAGTATGTGCAGGAGAGCAACCTGACTGAGGAAACCACTAGGCGTTATAATTGTGATTGCACGGCTTGTATCCTAATTGAGGATGTTTCAAAACCCAATGGATGTATTGATGCCATGGTGGTAACTAGGGCTAAGTCCAAGGTTGGAAAATCCACCTTGGAAGAAGTGGACAACCGCAACAGTTTAAATTGGAAAGATAAAAAAGTAGTAAGGACATGGGCACTCAAGGAATTGCAAGACTCTGAGAGAGGGGGTGTACCACCTGAGGATTGGAATTTTTCTATAAGGTCATTGGATGATCATGGAAGAAGGACTTTAGAACACAGTCCAACTGTACTGCAAGGACAGGTTGGTGGTGATGAATTTTATGATGCTTTGTTGACAACTCCAATAACAATCACAGTAAAGAAAATGTTGAGGCTGGTACCTACATTTTCACAACAAATGATAAAAAGACTTACTAAGGAAGAAAGTCAAAATGCAAATGGATGCCAAAAAGGTAATACCACCAGGTTTCAGAGCACTACATGCAGAGGGATTGAACATGGTAGAAGAAATTGGAGAGGATGTAGAAGAAGAATTTTTGAGAACCAATTCATCAGTGGTACCTATTTTTGAAGTGGATGTGCAAAAGATAGCAACTAAGTATGTTTTGCACCATCAAGATAATTGGTTGAAGTCTTTGACTCAGAAAGCATTGATTGCTCAGGGTAAGCAGTCAGCTACCAAATTGGATAATGAGTTGTTGAAAAATTTGCAGATTGGAAATAAAGAGGAATTGGATGCTATTGAAGCAGTAAAGCAGGCAAAAAGAACTTTTGAACATCAGATGAAAGAACTGCTATGGTCACTCAAGATGAACTACAAGCACTAAACCTGAACACTCATGAGGAACCACAAACAGTGAGAGTGTCAGCAAAACTGGATGAGGAGTTTAAGGAGAAACTGAAGGAGTTGTTGTTAGAATTCAAAGATGTTTTTTCATGGACATATACAGATATGAAGGGAGTAGATGCTAGCTATTGTCAGCACAAAACTAACTTGAAAGCAAATGCAATTCCAGTTATAAAACAAAGATACAAGATGAATCCTAACTATGCCAAGCAGGTTAAAGAGGAGATTGATAAACTGTTGGTTGTGGGTTTCATTTACCTAGTGGATGAGGTTACTTAGTTTTCACCAATTATTGTAGTTCCCAAGAAGAATGGAAAGATCAGGGTGTGTGTAGATTACAGGAAACTGAATGTTGCAATAGTGACTGGTCCATTTCCATTACCTTTTTGTGATACACTATTGGATGCAGTAGCTGGACATGATTTTTATAGTTTTCTGGATGGTTTTATTGGATACAAGCAGATCTTAATGGCACTTGAAGACAGGGAGAAAACAACTTTTGTCACACTGAGTGGGGAGTTTATGCTAGCAATGTGATGACATTTCTCTTAAAGAATGCTTCACCAACATTTCAGAAGGTGTTCTAGCATGTGTTTGTTGAATTCCTTACAACATTTATGAGGGTTTTTTTGGATGATTTTAGTGTTTTTAGAAAGAAGCATGAGCATCTTGAGCACTTGAGGTTGTGTTTTCAGAAATGCAGGGAATTTAGATTGTCACTGAACTAGCCAAGTGTGCATTTGCACTTAAGAGAGGAGTTCTCTTGGGACATGTAATTTCTAAAGAAGGAGTATCTATAGATCCAAGGTGGAAGCAATCAGTAAAGCACTAGAACCAAGGACAATTAAGCAATTGAGTAGCTTTTTGGGTCAGGTGAAGTTGCATAATTGATTTTTGAGATATTTAGCACATGTCTGTACACCACTAACAAAGCTTACAAAGAAGGATGCAGTATTTGAATGGGGAGAAGAGCAAGGAAGAGCATTCAAGATTCTAAAGAAGATATTAACACTAGGTTGGTAACCTAACAGGACATAAAAGTGTCCTTTCAAGGTTTCGAAAAAAACCTCCAAAACCATAGTAGATCCACTCATTTTGTAAAATCCTTTCATGAGGTTATAGTTCAAGGCCTACTACACATGGAAAAAATAAGAAACTTGTAATATTTATCATCTTTTGGGCACACCAAGCCTCCAAAGTTGATGGACCAGTGCATTTTCATCAAAACAGTCATTTCTTACGTTTTGTTGCATAAAAATAAGATTTAGGATTTTTGTAGGACTTGAGATAAATTCCCTAGTTAACTTCAATGGGTTGGTGATCAGAACATATGATTGCTTCTCACTCACTATTTTTTGTTTTTCCAAAATAAATAGGTACAAAAAAGTTGAACTTTTACCATTTTGCAAACATATCATCAAAGTTTCTATAGCCACGCTCAATACAAATAATATATGCATGTTTTCTTAGTTCCCTATTGTCCTTTATGTTCATAAGGCGGAGCCATGGAGCATGTCAAAAGAATAATACATCTCTTACCAAGGGGAATCTTGGGGACAAAGATGAAGTGTTTAATACAGCAAACATGAAAAAACTGGGTTCAACATTATGAGTTGTAGAATCCCATAGAAACTATTCAATATCTAGCCAAATTTGATCCTCATGACTAGATATGGTTACTACCTACAAAATGCATGTAGTTGTCACAAGAAACTAACAATATTGAAAAAGCTATACTTGATATACTAGAATGTTTCGTTTTCTTCTATAATTGAAAAAATCAACCATCGTTGTGTACTATGCAAAATAGGTTATTAGGTGCCCCAAAACTCAAGGAATGTTAGCTTTATGTTACAATATGCGACATAGAAAATCAAAAATGCATTTGGATATCATGAAATCCACCAAAAAAATCATAGAAGAGCTAAAATTGGCTAAAAAACAGGATTTGACAATTTTTGTAATTTGGTTATAACTTACAACTTTAATATTTATTTCTCCCTAGAAGCATCAAGACATGTTGAGGACTACTAAAGATAGTTCTCTAGCATTATAGACCTCACAAACATGAATTCTAGAGTGGTATAGTTGTAAAAAGTTTAAAAAAGCCAAAAACAGGACCCGTTTTTTCACACAGTTTAGGTTATGAAATGTTGTGCAAGGACAATGTTAAAGATGGAATTGATATTCCAAAAAAATGTCGAGTTTTTTTCAGCTCATGAGACAACTTTCTAGATAGATAGCACCTCAAAATCCATTTTGAAACTCTTGACATAATTCAAGGAAAATGGTCACTTAACAGGACATAAAAGTGTTCCAGGACATAAAAGTGTCCCATTACCAACCTAGTGTTAACTATAGCACCAACTTTGCTTGCTCCTGATTGGAATTTACCATTCTATATTTTTGTGGATGCATCTCATGTGGCAGTAGGTGCAACATTGATGCAAGAAACCAGACGAGGTTGGTTTAGACCAATTTACTATGCAAGCAGGGTACTCACACTACAGAAAAGAATAACACATTTATAGAGAGGGAATGCTTGGGAATGATCTATGCATTGCAAAAATTTAGACATTACCTTTTAGCCAATAGGGTAATCTTCCACGTAGATCATCAGGCTCTTATCTATTTGGTGAACAAACCACATTTATCAGAAAGGTTGGCTAGATGGATACTGCTCTTGCAGGAATTTGAATATTTGGTAATACATACTCTTGGGAGACTTCATGTTTTGACTGACTATCTCAGTGGATTGGAAACAGGTGAGGTTGATTCCTTAGGAGTACCTGATCAATTACCTGATGTAGAGTTGTTTTTAGTTCAGGTGACAAAGTAGTCAGGGGATTGGTATGAAGACATGCTTCAGTTTTTTATTGAAGGGGTGTTACCTGAAGCAATGACCAAGGATCAAAGTAAAAGATTAGCATTAAGAAGCAAACCTTACACATTAATTACAGGGGTATTGTACAAGAGAGGAATTGATCAGGTGATCAGGAGATGTGTTCCTGAATTTGAACAAAGAGCAGTACTGGCAGAAGCTCATGCAGGTAATTCAAGAGGACATCTTTTAGGAGATGTTACTGCAAGGAAAATATTTCAAGCAGGACTTTGGTGGACAACTATTATAAAATATGCTCAAGAATTCAGTAAGAATTGTTTGTTGCGTCAGAGAGAGGGTAGGTCACTGAATGTAGAGTTCCTTCCTCCACGAAAAATAGGTTGGCCTCTACCATTTGGTGCTACAAACATTGAATTTACAGTAGTTGTTATACTTCTTCTGGGACACATGTTCCTATAATGTCCTATCTCATTACACTCATAACAAAGAACATCAGGATATTCAAGTTGAGCTGTTGTAGTTGCGACTGCTACATGGCGAGGTTGATAAGTTTGATTAGTAGGTCTAGGGCTCCAATTATTGGGCCTGTGAACAAGCATGATATCTTTGAAATAATCTCTAGTGAGTGTACTTTGTTGAACAGTGGTGCTCCAAATGATATCTCAAATGACAATAATTTCATTTCTGAAAAGGTTTAGTTAAAAAATGAGTCCATCTTTGAAGGAAGTCTTCAACAATAGTCATCATTTCTTCATTTTGCACTCAATTCTGAGCCATTCTTCAAGGTTGAGAGATACCACTCCCCAGGGGTCTATGCACAATTTATACTTTGCTATAATTTTTGACCCATTTGTCTAAGGCTAAGTGATGTAGGTGATCCTAGTTTTGTAGCGACACTGCCATGAGAAACATAACACACGAGTCCAGTCACAATAGCATCTTCCATATGCACAAACAATCTTTTCCAAGCAGATAGAGTGTAGAGGGTCTCTACCCTTACACGTCCACCATAAACCATCAAAACCACTTCATGATCCAATCCAAAACCATAAACCATAATCCAACCACATCACATGGGTGAGCACTCTACCTAACTCAAGGTGATGGACATCCTTTCCTGCAAAACCACTTTAGCACATAAAGTGGCTGCAAATATTTTGCAGCATAACCATATTATAAAAAAAAGATCCAAGAGCCACACTTGGCTTCCACAATCAAAATGACAACCATAATCATGAGGGATCTCAGCCCTTCACCATAAATCACATTTCATGTTGAACCAACTTCCACACTTGGAGTTTGACATATCTACTGCAATCAAATTGAGCCCACACACATGGCCCTTAAGACATGAACCTTTTATGCATAGAATAAGTGCAATTAGTGACTAAACATGATATCAAAATCCAAATTTGACATAATCAATCCCTCATAAGTGATGCACCATATCTGTATTTTCACCCCTCACATAGAGCTAGTTTTGACCTAGAAAGGTGGAAAGCAATCATACACATGCACATGAGGCATCCACATCTATTCATGAGGTTTCATACATTAGATGATGTCATCCCATCAACATAAACATGATACAAAACAACTCCGACACTTGGGTCCGACACTTGGGTCGACCATAAGCCATAACTTCACTTATATTTGAAAAACAATTTTGTTTTCATTTTCCGGTGCATGCATAACACACAAATGAAAGTGTTTGAACTCAAACCAATGTATTAAGCTTAGATCCATAATATAGACTAATACCTTATCACATCACTTTTTCCATATGATACTCATGCAACAAACGGTAACACAAAAAGAAAGCCAATTTATTCATATCCACCCATACGGTTTGGTTTGACTAACCATATACCCTCATATAAGTTTATGTGAAATCAATGCACCAAAACAAACCATAAATAGTATATAAATAACTCGATTAACTCACGACATCATATGGTACTCCCCCTTGGTAGCACCCTTACACGTGTAGGTAAACCCGGTTATAGAATAGTTAATAACTCACATTCACAAAGTATATTTGAGACCTAAATACATTTATCATCAAGTTTAGTGAATCTTTTTAGTTGGCTAAGAGGGTTTTCTCATCCGATGAATCTATATAGTGGTTCTCCAAGGAGTCAAAAAATTTGACCAAGTGCAATGGGCAACAAGCTATTTTTTGACCATAACTCTTAGCTAATGCATCATTTTCACGTGATACCCAAGTGAGAAAATTTTCTAATTGATGTGTTTTAACTCAGATTTATAGGGTCCAGTTTGCTTCATAACGGTTTGTGAGATATGACCAAAACAATGTTCCTACCGCCTATGTGACGTGTTTGGCGGCTAAGTCAACAATGGCCAAACGGACTAGTCAAAGATTCTATTTACTATTTTTAGTAAATGCTAATGAGGCCAGATGACGCGGATGCGAAGTAAAGATGAAGATGAAGCAAATACAAGCAACAGATGTAGAGAAGAGTTGGAATTGATGACTATCTATGGAGTTACGGTCACAATTGACAGTCACTTAAGTTTTAGGATTTTCCGTCAAATGACCACAAATGCAGGTTGTAATTATGTTTTGGGCTCATCAAGAGTTCCAAGTTGTAAACATTGAGCTATATTTAGATTCTAGGCAGTGCAGATAGCAGATTAAGTGAGTTTGGCCATTTGGGTGCCCGGCCATTTCTAAAAATCCTAGAGAGTTTATAACTCAAAACACACAATGTGAAAGGGGATTCTTACTCACTTGAGATAAGCTTTGTGAAGAAGGAGATGGCTATGGAGTTCTTGAGCTTTCTACGCGCGTGCATGGACGATTCGGCCTCATGCCAATAGCTAAACTCTAACCTCTTCTCTCTCATTTGCTCATGGTGTAATCAATGCTTGATTAATCAAAGATTAGTGGCTGATTTGTTGATTAATCTCTCTCTTTTTTCATATTTCCCTCTTGTTTAAGCATGCTACTAAGTGTGTGTAGGCTTGTGTAGAGTGTTGGTGCCCGGTGTGGTCATTCTATGCTCATTGTGTGCTTGATTAGAGTTGGATTAGTGATTGATTAGAGAGTAGTGTGTGATTAAGCTTGTGCGTGAGAGATTAGGACGAATGGTAGAGTAAGTAGGGTGCTCACTCCTCGTAGCAACATCTTACCCGCTCCGTAGCTTTCTTTGTGTGTAGGTTTCACCTTCTAATCCTCCATTTGGCACGCACAAGCCACTTGTGTGTTTCCATGCCCTAGCCGGCGGATCCTACTCCTCGGATTGACATTATGTTGACGTCCTCCCTATGGTAGGATGACGTCCCAACATTGGCGCCGCTGCCGGGGAGCGATTGCCTAAGATGGAGGTGCTATTGGTGTGATTAGGAGACACTAATTTCCCTAATTTTTTGTTAATTTTGTTAGTTTTTAGATTAGGTGTGTTGATTGATTGAGTGGTTTTTAGTGTGATTAGTGCTTGGGTTAGCATTGATTATGCTTAGAACATCACAAAACAACCCTATTTTTTGTTAATTTTGTTAGTTTTTAGATTAGGTGTGTTGATTGATTGAGTGGTTTTTAGTGTGATTAGTGCTTGGGTTAGCATTGATTATGCTTAGAACATCACAAAACAACCCACACACATCATTAGTTCTTGATTTTGATCACTAATTTTGACCATCAAATTCACTAATTTTCCCTAACTTTGATGCTAATTTCCCGTTGATTTTGATAAGTGTTTTTTGTGTTGCACACAAGTAGAAAGTGAGTTGGGTGTATGGACAACATGCTATGTGATCCACACACTCATATCCTACTCCATTTCTGCGCAAATCGTAGCGGAAATCACCTATTATTCACTAATTTTCACTAATTTCATTCACTTATTTTCCACTAATTATTTGGGCATTTGCAAAGTGCTGATTTGGAATGATTATTTGATGCATGTCCATGATGATTATGTGTTTACATTCATGCTAAACGATGCTACACATTGATATTTTTGTTGGTTGTGTGTAGGTTATTTTACGGGATCGACACACACACACACACACACACACACACACACACACTAGTGTGTTGGGCACTAATCAAGTGCTTAATCGCTGAGTTTGTGGCTAATTACGGTGCTGAAATTAATGCTAATTTTCTGATTTTATGTGCAGGTTTGGTTCATGAACCAAGTGCATTCATCAAATGCAAAACTAGGTGCGGTTTATGCCAGCTTGTGTGTAGGCAAAAGTGCCTAATTTGGCAATTTGGGGCTGTTTTGGAGTCCACTTTGCTTATGAGAAGCATGTGATTGCTTATGGTCGTCAATGAGTTATGGTTATTTTTTTCTAATTCCGTTGTGACGCCGAAATGCTGCCGAAATTCGGTCAAATTTGCTTATGTATGCTTATGTGCATGATTTGATGCAAAAAGCGAGTTAATGATTGATTAAATTTGAGATTTGGATGCTCGAATTGATGTTTAATTGATGCAAAATGCTGTTTTGAGTGCGATTGGTCATCGTGCAAGAGAGGGTGATTTTTGTGTTCATTTAAGCGCAGTTTCGAAACGATTTGTGTGCTTAAAGAATGATGTTTTGTGCGACTTTGATTAAGTAAGTGATCAATTTCGGTGTTTTGATTGCTTGATTGTGAACGTTTAGGTTGGTGGGCTGATCTAGAATTTTTGAGAATTTTCTGGTAATTTTTGGCGATTTTTTGGTAATTTTTGACAATTTCTTGCTAATGTTTACTCAAATGTGCTAATTATGCTAAGAAAATTGATAAATTGCTTAATTCGGGTGAATTGTGGAATGCCGGGGCAATTTTGTTTTGTTTTTTGAGTGTTTTGCGTGATAGTTTAAGTTTTTTTTTATATTTTTAGATTTTTGTTGATAGGATTTGATTTTTTATTTATTTATATTTGTGTATTTTTTATTTTTTTGTGCTTTTCTATTTTTGTTTGTGTTTTGTGATTGTTTTGTGTTTTTCTATTTTTTTAGAATTATTTTTGTGTGTTTTTTATATTTTTTTGTGTTTTTTTGGTATTTTCTTTATTTATTATATTTTTATTTTTATTTTTAGTAATTTTGTGCATGTTTTGATTTTTTTGTGTGTTTTTAGAAATATTTGTGTTTTTTATTCTATTATTTGTGTTCATTTTTGTATTTTTGTATGTGTTTTCTTATTATTTGAGTATTTTATTAATTTATTTTGTCAGTTTTTGAAATTTTTGTGAGCCTTTTTGAATTATTGTATGATTTTTGAAATTTTTAATGTAATTTTTGCATTTTTGTGTGTTTTTGTATTTATTTTTTGATTTATGTGAGTTTTTTTAACTTATTTGTGTGTTTTTGTTATTTTTTGTTTTTTTAAATTAAAAAAAAAACTCACCGGGCTCACCTGTCTCGCCGCGTTGACCGACGCTAGCCGCCCGGCTGCAGTCCCGCCATGATTCTCGCTAAGCCTGACCTACCTGCCTACGCATTCATTGCTAGCTAAGACCTCCTACGCGTGCTGCCCGCCTAGTTCTCCTACGTGTGCTGCCCGCCTCGTTCTCCTACGCTTTTGCTGCGCCTAGACCTCCTACGCATTGCTGCATTGACATCATACGCGCGCCGAGCCTCGCCGAGTCATCCTACGCGTGCTGAGCCCCCCATAGTTCTTCTACGCGCTCGCGCTTCGACTCTCTCACACACACAAGCTGGCTTCACCATCTGTCTGTTTGCTGCTACCGAGTCCCTTGAAGCTGCCGCTATTTCGATTGCTTGGCATGCATCAATACAACAAGAAACGGCTAAGGTCGACCCCAGCCCCAGCTTGCCTATGAGCACTCAATTACAAAAAAACACATGTGCTTCTCCAGGCTCCCGTCGCGTTGCCACTTGACCTTGCAGATCTTAGATTCCGGGCCAGCAATATCTCATTGACGGATGAGCCCACAGCTCTCGACCGTTACCTCACCCACTAGCTTAGCTTGGCTATGTCCACTTGCCACACACACACACACACAAACACACGCTCTCCCAAATCCCAATCCTCTCTCCCTGTCGACCCGGGCAGGTGCAGTGTCTCGCCATTAAAAAAAAAAAGAGGAGAGAATAACTCATTTAAAAAAAAGAAGGGGAAAATCATTTATAAAAAAAAAAATCAAGGGGACATTCCCACCCTCGAGTTCAAAATTTTGCTGGCATGAGTTGCAAATACTCGGGCTTTGCTCGAATTTCATAAGTAGAGCTTGTTTCTTTGGTCTTCTGAAAAGAGCTAGAGTCAAATGACCTCAGGATTGTGCAAATGCTTATCTGTCTATACATTATTTTGCGCTCTCAAAAATTGTCAATTTTGAAAAGCCGAAACTAAATAACTTGTATTGTCTGCTAAATGAGCTACATAAGAGCTTGTTATACCCATTGATAAGTTTGTGTATGGATTGTCCTAGACAACTCTTGTGCTCATTTTAAGCACCTGCTTTTGTACATTAATTATTGGGCTATTTTACGACACAAGCATTCAATTTGATTTACTCAAAAGAGCTCGGAAAACGAAAGTTGACCATATGCTTTTCCTCTGCGATGTTATATATATCATATCAGCTACATGTGAGCTTCATCTTGAGGTACATTGAAGTAAACTGATGCTTGGTCAAGGAGTGTGCATTCAACTTGGGCTTGGCATTGATTGTATATTTTAGTGCTTGAATTAAATGTAAAAACCTTGCATAGCACTAAAAATCGAGCTTTTTTGGATGAACATGGGAGAGCAGTATCTTTTGAGTTTGTGAATGAAGAATGCACGAGAATTTGAACTTGGCATTGCTCAATACTTTTTTGGTGCTTGATTTAAATGAAAAACCCTTACATAGCACTAAAATTAAGCTTTTCTTGACCATGTGAGAGCATAATCATATTGAGATTGTGATTGAACAAGACATTTTTGCTTGAGTTGAATGCAAACCTTGCATAGAACTACAATTGATCTTGTTTGATGGTCAAGAGAGAGCATGAGAATTTTAGGGTTGTGATTGAACATGAAAGTTTTAGTGCTTATATTGCATGTACAAATGCTTTGGCACTAACAATTGTGCATTTTTTTGAAGGGAAATTGGCCAATCATGATTCAACATCAGGTTGTGCTTAACCAATTAAGAGAGTTCAAAATTTGCTTCATCCTAAACTCTCTTTTCCTTTTAACATGTATGCCAAAAATGCTAAAGTGAGCATGATTTTGGGAAAATGGTCATTAAATAGCATTAAATTGAGGGTTGCTATTGACCATAATATGGTGCTATGAATTAAAATTTGGATTTAGCATTGCTTGATACATTTTAGTGCTACATACGGCAACTAGACCTACACCTAATGATGACGTGGTAATACATCTGGGCAAAAGCAGCTGCAGTGAAAGGTAGTGACCTTAAGGAGGCTGGAAATTGAGCATTGCCAGGCAGAACTTTCCGTGCAAGTCATCAAAAGAGCAAATTGAAGCTGAAAAATTGAGTTTCCTAGGGATAAGAGTAACAGTGACGCCGAAAAAGCAAAAGTTGCGGACAGATACACTTCAGAAGTCGGATGACCTATGGTCACCTGCGTGATGGTTTAATTTAAATTAGACGCCATATAAAGTGTGTTGTCAACAGGCAAATTGAGGTCGTTGTAGTTCAGGTCAAAAGTGCATTGCTAATCTACAATTTTGCAGATTAAGAGCAAATTTCATAGCTCAATCAACTGGAATCGAGGTATCACAAAGGCAAGTAGTCGTTGCAGTACAGTGGTAAGTATCTTGCCAACTAGTGCTACAGCTATACAGGTAAATTAGATCGTCAAGATCACAGCTAAGCCTAATAGAGAGCTTTGAATTAGGAAAACCACTGGTCACCCGTGGGAGAGGCTAGAAAAAAGGGAATACAAGTGCTCAGCAGGTCAGTACAGGGTTGAAAGAAAAATGGAGCAGCAGATGCAGCAACCACGGTCAATGGCAACATCAACAAATCAAAGCAATTATGATGCAGCTTCAAGCTCATTAATAATAATCAAATCAGTTGGTGTCAGGTTGGAGTTAATAGGTCACTTCAAAGACTTTCCATGCTATATGGATGCTACAGACAATCGCTATCTAAAGTCCAAGAAAAATGTGCTGAAAAGCCCGACAATACAGGTTGTGGAAGTAGACGAAGCTACCAACATGGATAATTCACAAAAAAACCTAATGGAAGATTGTTAGGATCGGTGTACATGAAGCTCAAACCAGGTAGTGAGTTGGACATAATAAAATTGCACCGGCAAGATCTTCCAAAGGTTAGCAATTGTCGAGTCACTGTGCACTTGATAAAGTCAAATTACAAGGACAAAAACTGTAGCAGTCTCTATAGAGATATGGAGGGTAGATGGTACAAAGCAGAAACACCTCAACAAGAAACGGAAGAGCCAGATCAATGCTTCATAGCTCATGAAGATGGTTCAAAGTTGGGTTACAAATACATGTCGACAAGTGGTAATATTTACTGCTTGATAATGATTCCAATGCAGATACAATGGTAGCTCATAACAGAGAAATCACTCAAGAGACGGGGCCTACTATAATCAATCTGCCAAAAAATGAAGACACAGTCAGCAGGAAGGAATTCCTTGAAGCCATGTGTAAACGACAGTTGCCTTCAACCACTTCAGAAGTCAACAAGCAACCTGAACCAATAGCCCTTCATTGGATCCACGAAACGAGATGGAAAAATCCAATTTATGTAGATTCTGATGGACAAAGATGGGTTCAAGTCACGCGGGTAAGGACATTTAGCAAGTCAATTCCTAGGACACTATGGGCAACGCGCATTGGGGACAGGAGCTATGATATAGATGGAAGATGCTATGAATTAGATCTTATTGCAGATAAATTCTCGGAAAGAGCTACAGCTTTCATCTTGTCACCTTCAACTCCACAAGACCAAATTGAGCAACGGACACATGACGAAATGATATTTAACCAGGTAAATATTGGTCACACTGCCACTATTGCACAAAGTCAATCACTTGAAGATAGGGAAGTGCACTTTAAAAGCTCTAGGCTTCCACTGACACATGATCAGACTTTGAGTTTGTATGAGCACAATTCAACTCCTTTCATTACAAAGATGAGTGCCACAACACAACAGTCACAGGTACAGAACACTACACATGCACCACAAAATGTACCAACACAAACACATGTACAATCAATGGAATAATCAGCTATTGAGTTAGCACGACTTCACAAAGACCTAGCTCAATCAGTTGAGCTAGATGAAAAAGCTAGAATATCCACATCTGGCATAAGAAAGATACCTCTTACAGATAGGGAACACTCTCGGATGGGGGGAGTTCAATCTCCACCTCACATACTGCAATCAAGACAACCCTATCAACTGCAAACAGCAAAGGAGAGTCACAATACTCTCTTACAATTCAGCGGACAACAGAAGCCAAATATAGGAGCGAATCGACAACATAGTCCTAAGACTATACCGAAGCCACATATAAAGGATCACATGTTGATAACAGACATAGAATTAAAGTTGGTCACTGAAGCAGGGGCTGAAACATCCATCTACCAGGGTTATAATGGAAGCTATTACAAGCTTCTTGAGAATGCCACAGTCAAAAAAGATAAGGGCAATCAGTCAAATCCAGCTTCAGTGTTGGTTTTTAAGTATCTACATGTCATGCTGATGACATATTTGATCAAAGATACTATGGGCAACGAATACCAACAATATTATGGACAGATACCTCTACCAGGTATAGAACAAATAGGAATAGATGTGCATTGCTACGAATGTGGCATTAATCATCTAATACCCAATTGCCTAGTAAAGATGCACTTAGATATGATGAAGCAGCAAAACCAAGACAATAACAGACTGCAAGTAGCAGAATCATTAAAGCAGACATCTCCAAATAGAAAGTCACCAGAAAGAAAGCATATCTTGTCAAAGGATACTAGAGACAAACTGATGACTAAAATATTGGAGGTCAAAGGCATCAATGATATTTTGATTGAAAATCAAGCTGCCAAAAAAGATCAGCTACAAAAGATGGTCTCAAATAGCTTGGAATTTTTCAGGCCTGAAGTCGAAAATCCAACAAAGATGCAGCGGACGAGCCAATGTCAGAGGAAGTGGATGAAGAAATTATATGTGACCCAGAACCAGAGCGGGTACGGGCAATCAAGGACTTGCCACTGAAGATTTCAACAAGCAGAAATGTGGAATCAAAGATTCAACATAATAATGCTAATAGCACAGATAGTTCAGCGCTAATGAATGTACATCAGAATTCAACAAAGCCAAAGATCAAGTCTCAAAGCCAAGAAACAGACATCTCAATGTGTTCAGGCAGACTTGAATCAAAAGGCAGAGGCAGTCATAAAGTTAGATCTTAATATTGTCTCACCAATGGAAGATGCCACAGAACCAAAGGTGACACAAATCACAATTAACTTGACCAATCAGAAGCAAATGGTGCATCAAGCACATGAAGCCTATCAAAAGACGTACAAACAGATCAATAAAGAGCAATGTGAACCGAAGGCCACGGTAAGGATTGCATCTGGAGAAAAGAGTCAACATACTTCTATCCAGCTGGCAAAGGAAATTAAAGACTCAAACAGATTGTCAAAAATAGAGGCACAAAGGACTGTTCAAGTCAGTTTAGATGCAGAACTCACCAAAGCATGTCATCCACAAGCAACGAAGTCCAACAAGGAAGTCGCAAATGCAGTTAAACAATCAATGCGAACAGATGTGGATTCAACACCCTAGGGAAAGATAGAACAACAATCTAGACTACACTATAAAAAGTTCTTTCAACCAAATACCCAACCAGGAGTAAACAAAGACACAAGCAACACATCAAAACCTATGTGGCGGACAATGACATCAATGTCAAAGATCCAATTTGGGTAAATGATCCTAGTCCAAACAATTCAGGTAAACAAATGGGATGGATTGCCTCCCAGTACAGCTTAGAAGAGCAAGGCTATTACAGTGGTCAACCAAATGTTTGGTTACCTAAATCAAAGATATCAGGCTATACAGTAGCAAGTGGCTTCAAACCAAACAACAAACTCAGGTAAATCAAGATCAATTTCAACTCAAAATAGGAGATCGAACAACAGGGCTAGAAATAGGTTCAAAAACGATTCGTAATCTGGAAGGCTTACATATCTTCGAGGGAATTTACCAACCGTGATTCCAAAAAATGGCATGGAACAGATACAATCGAATACAAAAGTACATACAAAAATATTTGTGCCATCAAATATACTTCAAGCGCAGGAATATTACAAAGGGCAAAAACAAATCTGGCTACCCAAGGCACCAAGACCAGATTTTACACAACTTGAAGATAATTACAGCTACAAACACAGACAAATCAAGGATACAGGTCCAAAATGTCAATACGTCGTCTGTAAAAATAAGCCAACAACAAATAGCAGATACATATGGGTGCCAAGTCAAACAAACGAGCAGAAGAAGATTGAGTCATCTCCAACTTCCAACAAAACTAAACTGGCCAATCTTCTCAGATAATGGACCAAAAGTTAAAACAAGCAATTTTGACAACCAAGGTCACCCAGATATAGCATTAAAAACCTACTTTTCCAATATGGTCCTTTAATAACCCTCTTTTTGAGGATCTGAGCTCTAAATGTCTAGATATATACTTTGTTGAGAGCTCAAGACAGTAGTCAAGTCACAAGAAAAAAGAGTCAAGAGTCGGGCAGCTGAGCCGATAAATGAGCAAAGTGTTAGATCTAAGCTTCAAGTCCTAATATTTTTCTGTGGTCTATGAGTCTAGCTAATTAGGCTACAACTCAAGCTGAAAGACTTGAGCGTAATTATATCAAGTCGCTCATTCTGAATAGGTGAGCATAGTCAATGTGTTATTTTAATCATGGTGGCGAGGCGAAGTGTTCAAATTAGGAGAGTACGAACCATTGCATCAAACGCCCTTCTCAAGAGTAGTGAAAGCTAGTAAAGTGAATTTAATTTACTTTTTTAGTTGCATTAACTCTGAGGAGCACCCATCAATACACTTCTCTCTCACAACATAATCTTACCCATGCATAAATCTGTGCAAGCATATTGAATGACCCATAATTGGACATTTGCATTACGCACTCTTTATTGTTCCACCCATGCACTCACCTTGCAGGTACATGCAGCAACAAAGCAACTCCGGACTCAAGGTAGATCATAGACCCTTTTCAAGGGACATAAGGCTTAAACAATTCACTTTCATGTTATTTATATAAGCCCACTCAATTCAGTCCCTAAACACCCATCATTGTATATTCCCATAATAAGATCACATACCTTTGGGCACTTTTTCCCATGAGGTTTTTCCCCATTGGTAATCTAGGGTTTCCAGACCCTAACATAATATACCTAGCTTTTATTTTTCTTTATTCCCATAATAACTCAAGCCAATTGCTTTTACTTGAACCCAAATGCCAAATCTCATATTACACCAACAAGTCAACCCAACAGCTTACATCCCTTCAAAACAACATTCACCGCGAACTTCAAATCTTTCCAGTGCCAGCCAACCAGGCAGCGCACGAGGACGTGCTCTGAAATCGAATGGGGGGACTGTTTGGTGGCTAAGTCAACAATGGCCACACGAACCAGTCAAAGATGTTATTTACTGTTTTTAGTAAATGCTAGCGAGGCCAGATGATGCGGGATGCAAAGTAAAGATGAAGATGAAGCAAATACAAGCAACAGATGAAGAGAAGAGTTGGAATTGATGACTATCTATGGAGTTACAGTCACAATTGACGGTCACTTAAGTTTTAGGATTTTTCGTCAAATGACCACAAATGCGGGTTGTAATTATGGTTTGGGCTCATCAAGAGTTCCAAGTTGTAAACATTGAGCTATATTTAGATCGTAGGCAGTGCAGATAGCAGATTAAGTGAGTTTGGCCATTTGGGTGCCCGGCCATTTCTAAAAAGCCTAGAGAGTTTATAACTCAAAACACACAATGTGAAAGGGGATTCTTACTCACTTGAGATAAGCTTTGTGAAGAAGGAGATGGCTATGGAGTTCTTGAGCTTTCTACGCGCGTGCATGGACGATTCGTCCTCATGCCAATAGCTAAACTCTAACCTCTTCTCTCTCATTTGCTCATGGTGTAATCAATGCTTGATTAATCAAAGATTAGTGGCTGATTTGTTGATTAATCTCTCTCTTTTTTCATATTTCCCTCTTGTTTAAGCATGCTACTAAGTGTGTGTAGGCTTGTGTAGAGTGTTGGTGCCCAGTGTGGTCATTCTATGCTCATTTGTGCTTGATTAGAGTTGGATTAGTGATTGATTAGAGAGTAGTGTGTGATTAAGCTTGTGTGTGAGAGATTAGGCCGAATGGTAGAGTAAGTAGTGTGCTCACTCCTCATAGCAACATCTTACCTGCTCCATAGCTTTCTTTGTGTGTAGGTTTCACCTTCTAATCCTCCATTTGGCACGCACAAGCCACTTATGTGTTTCCATGCCCTAGCTGGATCCTACTCCTCGGATTGACATTATGTTGATGTCCTCCCTATGCTAGGATGACGTCCCAACATTGACGTGAAACGATAAGTGCTTTTTATGTGCACACATGACCATAAACACATTGTGTGCATAAATCAGCGTGCTAAACATGATGAAATAAGCATGTAACAACTTCATACACACTCAAAAAGTCCATACATACACTCGTATACCAAAAAGCCACCACTGAGAGAGTAGCTACTCAAAAAAACGACATAGAGAGAGAGAGAGATGATGATGGCTATGGAGTTTAGAGCTTCTCATCACAGTGCTTTAGGATTTCTTAGGGACTGTTTAAAGGCTTATTTCTTTGCCGCAAAAGAGAGGTGATGAGAGCTATGTAGAGGTTTTCACCACGAAAGCCGTCCGAGAGCTTGTACATCATGAAAAGAGAGAGGAGATAGTAACAAAAGTAGAGAGAGAGTATCTTCTTCTTCTTCTTCCTGCAAACGAGAGAGAAGAGCTTATGGAGATGGTGATGAAGAGCTTGCACCACTCATTATAATACGTAGTATCGATCTGCGTTAGTAGTTGCAACTGTTGGCACCGAAAAGTGAGCATTGCAAATGAATTAATCGGCTCTGCAGGAGACTGGAGTGTTTCCCAGGCCAGCTACTAATGCTACCTCTTCTGGTATCATTAGTTGCAAGCTTTTTGGGAATTTGCTAAAAACATGGCACATCGTTTGACACTCAACTCTCCCACTTACCATTCAATTTTCACAGTAAAAATTTACATGTCTAATTAGTGTCCTTGCAACTAATGAAACCATGTCTAGACTATGCCGCACCGTGATGCCTCAACATAATTATGACTTTCCCATACTACCTCGGCATATTTACGGAATTCCCATAAAGTTTTTGTTTAATCTCATTCTTCCTTTCGGTGGTCGTTTTTAAATCCGATGGAGACTAAAGATAATATTTTTCTGTTTAGGTCATCTTACAAAGGACATTGCTTTTCAAAAACGTCAAAAAGAACCAAAACAAGAAAGTGGACTCGCTTTTCACTAAAAAGCAATAAAAATCATAAAAAGCTAAAAATAGCGTGAAAAGCGTTCAAAATGTAGATTTTTACAAAATTGAACCATAGCTTTTTCGGGACTCGTAGATTAAGGATCCGGCCCTGGTTTTTGCAAAAAAGCGCCAAAAAGCCAAAAAGGCATGAAAAACCTTTTAAAAAACATTTTTTTTTCAAAATTAAACCTAACGTTTGTCTTACAACTTTTCCAAAAAGAATTCTAAACTAGAATATGGTGAAAAGGATATTGGAAACTATTTTTCTTATTTTTTAAAAAGACCCAAAAATTGGGGATCTTACAGAGGTCTGGTTGACTTACAACACTTATCAGCTCCAGCGGTTTGATGTCTTCTGGACGTACCCATATCATATCCATAAATTGAGTCAGTATTAAAGACTTAATCCTGAACTGTGGTCTGACAATCCTCCTCTCATATCGCTCTCTGGTGCTCGACATCATGAAATGTACTAACTCCACAACGCAACTGGAAGAGTGATTCAATGTCAAGAGCAATTCAGCTCAGCCACCGATCTTCATATTTTTCTGTTTAGGTCATCTTACTCAACATTATTAAGTGAAAATATTAAGCAATCCACCAAAAGCACTGAATAAGAAGAAGAGTATAGTAGATCTGAGTGGCTGTGGAGATGCCGTATGTCAAAGAGCACATAAAGCAATGGAGATGAAAGAAAAAGGACACACAGACACTTGTTCTTTCCTTTGGAAGGTTTCTCACAGCATTCTTTCTTCTTCTCTGCAAGGGCTGCTGGATGTTGATTGCTTCCTGTCTGCATGCCCCCTTCCCTCTCAATCCGTTTGTTTACACATCACCGCCATTTAGAGTTGTCTTTCTTTTTGTACTTCATCAATCAAATGTTCGCATTTGAAAGGACTTCAAGTTTTAAAAGTACACCACTAGGTTTCGACCCATGTTAGGGTTGTGGCACGCATGACCCTAGGTTTCCTTGGAGTAACCTGTCTTGAGTTCAAAACTCGTCGAGTAGATCTCCAGACCAACAAGCCTTGAGTTAATGACTCGTTGGATATGAGGTCTTTTAGGATTGTTCCTACAATGTTAAAACTTCTCTTCTCTTCTTTGAATCGTCCATGGTGCCAAGGCCCCCTTTTGGAGATCATCCTGATTCCTACCCTCTTTGGAGTATTTTATACATTTTTTACAAGTGAAATTAGCACTCTTTAAAAAATACATTGAAGTACCAAAAAAACAAATAGTCTTTGAGATGGAGTTTTGTACTAGTGGATAGTGGTCCTTTCTTAAGCTAGGAACCAGTGTTATCTTAGGTATTCTTCAAAGTGGGTCTCCCAAATTTTGGTTCTAGGTTCCACTTGTATATTTTTTCAAAGTCACCTATCTTGGGTGATCTAGCTGTACAGACAGACTACTGAAGACTTATGGCAGTTATCCATGGCTCAGATGTTCTCGTTTTAGAGAGGGATGTGGAACCAGTTCCTTTCAGATCCTGTAGTTCCACGTGCAACGGACACGATCGGTAGACTACTATGTGGTGGCTTTCTCTAGCACCTTATTCTACTGAAGACTTATGGCAGTTATCCATGGCTCAGATGTTCTCATTTTAGAGAGGGATGTGGAACCAGTTCCTTTCAGATCCTGTAGTTCCACGTGCAACGGACACGATCGGTAGACTACTATGTGGTGGCTTTCTCTAGCACCTTATTCTTCTCTTGCAAAGCTGCGGAGCATGATCTCTTGATCTTGCCATATTAGCTGAGTTGACAAGCAAGGGTTCCATCATAATCAACCTTGGCAAAAATTAACATCCAATTCAGTGTCACCCTAGGTGAACCTAAAATGTTGTGTGCTCCAATCAACATAGAGAAAAAATGCTTTCAACAAGCCAAGGGATAGCTACATGAGCAAAATTTTCTCATCCATTTTTTGTAATGTCATAGCCTTTATTTTCTGATAGGCATATTAAGTAGGTGGATTTTATCAAAATTTTGCAGCCAACCATTTTGTATCAACATGGAAAGGAGAATGTGGTGGCTGATGCTTTGTGTAGAAGACCTTATCTTTATAACTTATCAATCACTTGGGCATCTATGCTTGACACATTTGCATAAGTTGATGACTTCAAAACTATATTATTAAAGATGATTGTGCATGCTACACATTCTTTCGTGGAGTACACAATTCATGATTTTTCTTTGTTTCAAGCATAAGCTATGTGTGACTAAGCCGTTTCGCCTCATGGTGGTTGAAGAGTTGCCCAAACCTCTCGATGTTTGGACATAGAGGTCTTGCAAGCACATATCGAAATCTATGTGATGATTTCTTTTGTCCATCTTTTGTCCATCTATAACAATTGATGCGATCAATATGTTTTATCTTGGTTGCTTTTCTAAAAGTTAAGTATATGTTAGCAGGTCACCGTGATGGACGTATAAAGCATAGCTATCGTACTCTAACACACTCTATGTTGATACTCAAGGAAGTGACCAGGATGGGACATATAGACGCATTGAGTTTCTCATACCCAATGTGAGTTATTATAAATAGAGAAGCACTATAGCACAATCACAGAATCAACTCAAAAAGTCTATGAATATCTACGGTCAATCCTACAAACAATTTGATGATTCCCTTAGCTAAATGAGCTCGGAACACCATGAAACTTTAGGAGACTATAGGCAAGGACTAATAGAACCTATTTAAGTCATAGACAATCATTTCTAAGAGACACATAAATCGCGATGCATGGATTTTCAAGTGTGCAAAACACGAACTGAAGTGGTCTAATAGCATCACTTATGTAATGGAATTGGCCTATTAACTTGAGAGTAGCGAAATTTAAAGAGAGTACTTTTGAGAAATTACTTTGTGAGCATAGCGGGTGAACATAATTGACGGTAGCAACATAAGCATAGCATTTAGTTAACTTGGCATGAACGCTACTTTTGCAACAGAGAGAATTTAGAGAACAGGACAACTGTTGAGGACCGGATTTATGTGGATCCGGTCCCCCCTCCAATAAGCATTTGTATTATGATTTCTCCCATCAAGAGAGACTTGTTACAATACAATCTTTGTGTTCCTTGTGACCTAGGTGATGCAATGAAGATGGAAAGATTCATGCATCACGAGCATAACATAAACTTTGAGGAAAGAAAAACTATCCAAACCTCGGTCCCAAGACCTCAAACACCTTCGAAGGTGGAGAGAGCTAGCAAGGAATGAGGTTAGGGAAGAGGAAGAAGAAACATTTCATAGGAGAAAGAGCTAGTTCCTCACTTATCATCACTCTTCTTGCTAGCATAGTAATGAAGATGGAAAAGATGGTAAGCTTATACATTGAAGCATGGCTCTTGGTTGGGTTTGCACTCCATAGCCAAGAGTGTTGGTGTAGGCTCTCAACCTCTCTACTTGCTTGGAGAAGGAGAGGGAGCTCTTGCACTTTGCACTTCACACAATGAGAGTGTGTGTGAGTTTTTGTGGGAGAGTATACCCCCTAAGCAATCCCCCTACTTGCTTTGGTCAACCCCCCCCTTGTAGCTCATGCTTGAAGCTCATTGGACCCCTCAAGGCCTAGCCAATCATAAGCAAGAGTCATACCAAGCAACAATGGTAGCCTTGGGATAAGTGTCCCCCTTTCCCCTTTGACAGAGAGGACTTGATAAATGCAAAATCAATTAATTAAATCTCCTAAATTATCATTGGACCCCTTGGGTGGACAACCATTAGGCTTCAGGCACACCATGAGGGCAACACAAGGAGGAACTTGACAAGTGTCCCTTTTGCTTTCTTTGTACCAAGCATGCCTTGTGTGAGTGTGCGTGTGTGTGTTCTCTCTCATCCCCCCCTCTTGTAGGGCTCACCCCCTCCTTGTAGATATTGAATCTTGAATTTTGCACACATCAAGCCACTCAATCTTGGGCCTAGTTCTCACCACAAGCTTGGCCCTTAAGGGCTGGGTTCTCACCTCAAGTACAGCCCTAGCATCTCAAGCATGACAAGCACCTCAAGCATCTCAATCATCAAGCACCTCGAGCATCTCGAGCATCTCAATCATCAGACACCTCAAGCACCTTAGTCATCAAGCACGACAAGCACCTTAAGCTTGGGCCGGGTTCCCGCCTCAAGCATCCCTAGCTTACCTAAGGTCAAAGGACTTTTACACTAATTATTGGAGGTCTTCAATGAAGCTAACCCTAAGGTCTTATGGTTCACTGTTTAGCCTTGCCCTTTGATAGACCATCTCTCATTTGGGCCCCTTTACCATTGGCCCCGCGTTGAGATAGATCTATAAGCACATGTCTATATCTTAACCCTTGTTCTCGTTTATTCTCCCACATTAAATGATCATTTTAATATGATAAAATCATATGAGTTGGTTAGATATTAGATTTTATGACATTACCTCTCTCTTGAAATCATAGTCGTCCTCGACTATGAGGTAGAAGAGATAAAGCCTTAGTCATTAGTCAATCTTACTTAGCGGGTAGAGAATCCCTTTTTATCCTACGACATCTTTCCAAGATGGATGACTAACCCATTTGGTGCTTGGGAGACATAGTTGCCGCAAGCATGTCTGCTCTTTAGTCCATTTCATTCTCACAAAGTAGAGTGACAAATTCTACTTGGTGTTTGAGAGACGTCATCAAACATGATTCTAAGCATGCATACTATTCAAATTTGTGCACAATTAAAAAGAGAACTAGTCTTATAAGACAAAAACATGGGTCATTTAAAAGAAATTTGTACATTTGCTCACTCTAATGTAGCATTGTAAGCATTGACAAGGTTCATATTATCCTTAAGCTATTGTATTCCTTGCATCATCTAGCATCTTCAAGAGGATAATTTTTGAACTTAATAAGATACGTCGGATAATCTTACCATGTCGTAGTACCTTGTCTTCATGCCGAAGGATAGCTTCGGGTTGTAGCACCTCTTCTTGATCTTCAACTTCAGGAGGGTCTTCAATAATCAGCTCACTTGGTGTCTCTCCTTTGTAGGGATTGACTAGGCTCACATGAAAATCATTTTATATGAGCCAATGGTTGGGCAACTTGAGTTGGTAAGCCGTCTCATTGATAGGTTTCAAGATTTGGAAAGGACCATAGTATCTTTTCGCTAGTTTAGCATAATACTTTTGATGGCCAACAGGATTTTTGCCCGTCGTTTGTCTTAATCAAGCCTTAGGAAACTTAAGTAAGACCCAATCATCAGCAGCAACTTTTTGCCTTTGTTGGGAGATGGATATAGCCTCCTTAATCTTTTGAAAAGATTCTTGTAGGTCACGGTTATACTCATCGACAACGAAGATCTTCCCATGTACTTTGAGTAGCAAGGTACTTTTAGGTCTTCCCTAAATAATCTCAAAAGCTCATCTTCTCTAATATTTTTCTGTTTAGGTCATCTTACTCAACATTATTGTAGTGAGCATTTCATTAAGAATAAGTTCCTAATGAGCATAAAGAGAGTACTTAATTTGAAAAAGCAACATAAAAATTTACACATAGCTAATTTGGCATTGACAATACTTGAAAAGAGAGAGAAATAGAAAAATTGGCAATAGTTGAGGACCGGATTTACATGGATCGGGTGCCCCCTCCATAAAGGCTTTGTATTATAGCTTCTCCAATCAAAAGAGACTTTTGTACAATACAATTCTTGTGTTCCTTGACAAAATTCATTGGTGCAATGAAGATGGAAGCTTCATGCACCAAATTATGCTTGAAAAACACACCTAGTGTCCCTACCCTTACTCCCAAGACCTCACACACCTTCAAAAATGGTGAGAGCTAGAAGGGACTGAGGATAGATTGAGAGGAAGAAGATGTATCTTACAAGAAATAAGTATTCTCCTCACATAATCCCTCTAATAGCATAGCTTATCTTATTAATGAGCATGGTAGAGGAGATGAGCATGCAATTGAAGCTTGACTATTGGTTGGATTTGCATTCCATAGCCAAGAGTTGTTGGTGTAGGCCTCCACTTCTTAATGCTTGGAGAAGGAGATGAAGTTCTTCTTGCACACATGAGAGTTGTGTGTGTGTGTGGCAATGCCTTAGACTAAAATGCAGCCCTCTCTCTCATCTTGGTCAACCCCTCTTGCTAAATGCTCAAGCTGGCCTCCCATTGGCTCCTGTAAAGCTTAGCCAATCACAAATTAGAAGCATAGGTGATAGCCTTTTGACAAGTGTCACCCTTTCCCCTTCTGTGAGAGGTTTATGTAATTAAATAATTCAATTAAACTCTCATTAGACCTCTTAGTCTTCTAGCCAATAAGAATCAGGCAAGCCATTGGGCTGCTGAATGCTCATTGGACCCCTTGGTAGACTGTCCAATAGTCTTCTAGGGAGCTTAATTTCTATTGGTTATTTTATCAAGAATTTTTAAATTGATTAATCTAACTTTACTCTAGCCTAATTCTCATTGGTCCACCTCTATGGCCATCCAATAGGATTTGAGGGGAGATTGGGGGCAACTGGCATAGGAGCCTGACATGTGTCCAGTATTCCCTTTGTGTAAAGGGGGAGCCTTGGAGTGTGTGTGTGTGTGTGTGTGTGTGTGTTTCTTTCTCATTGCCTACTAAAAGGGCTCGCCCCCTCCTTCTAGGGATGTGGGAAGACTTTTTAGTCTTCCCATGACCATCCAATTTCCCCTTTCTTTGGCCATTGGATAAATGAGTTAATTTTTGGAACCTTAGCCTATGGAAGTCTTAATGGAGCTGAACCTTAGGTCTTTTAAGCCCCATTGAACCACATTGCTCTTTTACACACTGTCCTCCTTTGGATCCCTATTTTCCCTCCTTTGGATCCCTGCAGAGACCGGTCTGGTAGCCTTACCACTATTCTAGCTTTTACTCCCCTGGTACTTCCCCATATGAAATGATCAATTTAACATGAGAAAATTATTTGGGAGAATTAGATATTAGTTTTTATGACACTGGCTCTCCTCCAACGTAACTTCGCTATCGATTTTCCTTCCTTGCCCATTCTAGGGTGGTTTTATTCCAACAGTTCCCTTGGCTTCCCGACTTTGACTTAGCAACAGATGATCAAGCGAGAGTGCCATTGGATCTCCTCTAGGCCGCATCCGGTGCATCTCGACTCCAATGTAGTCTCCTCGGCAATTTTGGGTTTGATAATTTATCTTTCCCCCCTTTGGCCATACACATTGACACATACGGCTTTGATGGACCATTTAGGAGTGGATTTTCCATGAGCAAGCTCAGCTTTTGGACAGCGTTTGTGTCTGATTTTTTGTCCGACAAGGTAGTGTGTGCCAGATTCCAAGAGTTTTGCTCACAAGTTGCACATTCCTTGCACTGTAGATTATGTGCCACACTTGGTAGTGCTCATGTATGATTGTGTGGGTCACTCTAGAGAGTAGTTACAACATACTTTTGTGCGATTATGATATGTACGGATATGCAGATACAGCTTGAGCTAGGTATATCACATAGGTAGCCGATTCACAAGTTAAAACATTCTTGGATAGGTGCAAATGTCCAACAAAGCCACTCGTTAAGGAGTGAGCTTGTTTCCAAGGTTTTGATAGTTTATGAATACCATAAGTGGATTTTTTTACTGAGACATTGATGTCTTTTCATGCTCTATGCGGCTTAGGTGAGTTTTTACTTAGTTTTTAGGGGGAACTCTGCCGAATTTTCCCCAGATTCTTCCTAAGTTTTGTGCATGTCTGCAGTTTACTCTTTGATGGTTTAGTGGTTGAGCGAGTTTCCCACTTTGACAAGGATCAAGTTTAGACACTCACTTTTGACAGGTTTTTGGCGGTTGCATATGCTCGTATGGCTACATATTATAGACTGTCACAGGTTTTACAGATCTTTGCAGACATTAATCTAGTGGGATGCTTTCTGAGGATTTTTTCTCACTACTTGTGCATATAATTATGCACTTTACACTTGCTTGAGTTGTTTGTCCCAGAATAGCAGATTGTGAAGCTATTTTATGCATATGCAAGCATCAAATTTGATGCAATTGTTTATAGTTTTCATGATTGTGGTTGAGGGATCTCCCACTTTGTCATTCACTCATGGAAGTTGACATGTGTGAAGTTTAGAGTCGACAATGATGACTTGTGAGAGACGACGATTTTGTACTTGCCAATACTTGCCTTGTTAGCATTATGGTCACACAAGGCACATTACGCACCATTGTTTAATACATATGCGACAACAACTAAGGTGTATGCATGATGAAAATGAGTTGTGGAAACATGCTAGATTGGTGGCTTCATATGCCGGCACAACGGGGATGTCATGTTTACCTTTAGCGTTCCTCCTAGCAATGCTTTGTGGCACCAAAGCATAAGCAAAACACCCAAAAACGCGCATGTGATCAATAGATGGCTTTCTATCATGCCATGCTTCATATGGATTCATAGACTGCAAAGCTTTTGTAGGACACCTGTTGAGTACATAAGTGGCACACATGATGGCCTCAAGCTAAAATATGTGGCAAAGCTTGATTCTTGATTATACATCTTGCCATCTCCATAAGAAACATATTCTTCCTTTCAGCAACACCATTTTGTTGAGGTGTATACAGCACTATACATTGGTGTTTTATCCCACCACTAGCCAAAAATGCATTAAATTCATGAGACATATACTCCCCCCCTCGATCGGAATGGGAGGTGCCCATAGTACATTTAGAGACATTTTCAGCCATAGCCAAAAATTTCTTGAAGCACATAAACACTTCGAACTTCGATTTAAGCGGATAAACCCATGCATGGCTGGAGTAATCATCAATGAAGTCGGTAATTTCCTAAGGAAAGAGTTTGCATGGGCACTATGTGCAAGCGCTGCAACCCGCATGTAGCCTTAACTAAGACATCCTTTGGAAACTTTGAACACTACATCCTACCCAAAATACAACCTTCATACGCAGGCTTAGTAGGTGCTTCAAGAGGCAGCAAAGAAGCAACCAAATCAATTTTTTGCAAACACAGCAAACTGGTGAAATTTAGATGCCCAAAACGTGCATGTCAAACTTTTACATTTGATATAGCCTTAGAATTCACAAGTGCATTTGCAAAATTCTGCCCGCACTTGTCATGCAAAGTGAGCTTACACAACCCATGACATAAAATGTGTGATGGAACAATTTCATCACCAAAGCTAAGATCATGAATTGTACATCTATCATATACAAATTTCACAACAAGACCAAGTCTAGCAAGTGCAGATAAAGACAAAAGATTCTTCCTTATCCTAGGTACATTAAGTGCATTAACAAGTGTGAAAGAACGTTGATCAGATAAGAGACATTGTTGGCACAAGTGAATGAATTCTCATGAGGAAATCCTCAAGAGAGGTGAACAAGTCACGATGAGAGATAATGTGCTTTGTAGAACCACTATTAAAGTATCACGGATAGAAGTATCATAAGTGCACTTTGCATTAAAATCCCATTCTGCATCAACATCAACATCACAATCTCCTTTCACAAAAGACTCAACAATAGTTGTATTTGTAGTGGAACCAGCCTCTTTCTTCTTAGCCTCTCTTGCCTTTAACTTAGGACACTGCTTGATCAAGTGATCATAAGCTTTATAATAAGGGCAACACATCTTTTTTTTTCTTCAATTTTCAATAGAATTTCCAGATGAATTGTTGCTAGCTGAAGCATTAGGAATAGGTGATTTACCACTCATAGAAGAACCATGAGAAGTGGCTACATTGTTGTTATCACTTTTTCTTTGAGCAACAATAAAGGCATGTTCAATTGCACGTTGTTTAGCCCTTTTGTTTTTTTGGAAAGTGACTCTTGTAGCATCAATTTTCATGATGCATCAAAGTTGATAACTTTTGGTTTTCCTTGGGTCATAACTCTCTAGGTAGTAGCAAAAGTTTGGTAAGAATCTGGCAAAGCATTAAGAACAATATGCACAAGGGAACTATAAAAAATGACTTTGCCTGCAGAAATAAGTTGCTCATTAATATTATTGACAAATGTAAGAAAAGTGTCCATATCATCTTTCTTATGCATAATCTTTGACTCCAACTCTTTACGCAGCAATGCAGTTTATAAAGACTTGCTAGAATATCCCGAGCCTATTTTTGCGGATTTTGTTGAACGAATATGAGGAGTTGTAGTGCGCTTTCATAGATAACACAATCAATGCATGAGCTTGTGCAACTCTTGGCATCCCAACGATCTTGCTCAGCCATAGGAAAAACATCTCTGGCAATAGCAAACTTGCCACCAAAACCTGCAACATCCTCAACATCGCCTACTTCCTCAGAACCAGGACGTACATTAATGCCCTGCACAATATTCCAAATTCCCTACTATGACACAAGGACATGTTGCATCATGTAAGCCCACATAGGGTAATTATCCTTATCCAATCTATCCTCAGCAAAAAACATCTTGAACACATTTGTGTTCTTGTCAGTCATGGTGAATGTCTGCACTTGATGTGAGAACTTTCCAAAAAGAGGAGAAATGAAGCGGGACCAATGCGTGCTATATAGAGCAACCTGTAGAAGACTATAAGGGGCCTGTTATGCAAAAAATGGCACTGAAAAAAAATTATACAAAATGACAAAATTCCCTACGCAACACTGCCTATAGTGGAAACGGAGAGCAAAATGAGCCCGAATCAAAAAATTGAGCAAACTAAGCTCTACGAGCTTACCCAAAGAATTTGTCAACCTGCTGATGCTCGAAGTATTTGTTAACTTGTTGATGCTCACCAACGATTACTAAGATCTGAGAAAGTGAGCAAGCCTGTGTTGGAGCTACTAGCGACTGAGCCCGGGAGGACACAACCTACTCTGATACCAATTATTGGAATTAGGATTATAGGAAAATACACACATCTTGAAGAAGAAGAAGGAAGCTCA
This sequence comes from Adiantum capillus-veneris, assembly GCF_014529385.1. Lineage (NCBI taxonomy): Eukaryota > Viridiplantae > Streptophyta > Polypodiopsida > Polypodiales > Pteridaceae > Adiantum > Adiantum capillus-veneris. The sequence continues at coordinate 72,176,401 of NC_140944.1, read as the reverse complement.
AGGTACACAACATAGAGTGTATTACTTAGCATGAAATGGAAAGATAGGATAGCCCTAGAGTGATGCACAATGGAGAAAACCTCATAGTGAGGGAAAAAATTCCCCCCAGCGGTCCTAAGTGTGTTCACATACATCACTGCCACATGTATGTGGTAAAAAAGATGAGAACTTCATGCCCATGCATTCACTTCATGCCCATGCATTCACTTCATCTCTGACCCTTCATCTACAAAAACTACCCAATCCGGTACAGATTTGCAAACCATCTTGAACTTCAAGTTGCAATATCTTTCACTCCATAGCTCCGTTTGAGGAGCCATCTAGAACAGCTTGCACAACATCTCAAGCTCCACACCAAAAAGCAAAAACCTAGCACTTTGAACACCTTTACTTGTAACCCATCTGGCCCATTCTGGAACCCTTTAGGCATATAAAACCGCGTCAAACATATATCATAGCTATCACATGCCTGGCCCAGGTCCTCCACACTTGATTTAGCATTTTTCCATGCACCCGTCAGTACACAGATCACTGTTTGGGCCCTCTTCTATGGTCGACACACTTTGGTTGCACCATCATTGCCCAACCCCCTTGTTGAACATTCATGTTAAACCAAAAAATTGCTTTATTCGCCTAGAAACTGCAAAACTAGACAAAACTATGAGCAAACAAAAAAAAACTCCTATTATATGTACAATGTCTTATTCATGGTTCTATTTCTACCAAACCTCAAGTGAGTTGCCCCACCCCCATACAGTCTGACCACCCGGATAAAACACTTGGGCTTTGCTCGCTTCCATCCATCTGCATCAACCTCCAAAAGTGCTTCATCCAAGCACGTAGCCATCCATGCACACAATACCTCCATAGCACCTTTGCACTACTTCAAACATCACCTTGCCTCATCAACATACCTAGCTCTACAAGCACATCATTTGATCCAACAAATGCATATGACCCTCGCTCCCAACCATGTAAAGTGGAACTCCTCTCAAGATAACCTTGTATGTGGTGGATAATGCATTGCACTGCTATACGCACAAGCATACTTTTCAACCATGAAGCATGTACCTCTTTGACCACTTGGACACAACCTGGGAATCACCTTCATCTGTCATAGGACCCAATTGCCACATTGGTTCCATCATTGGATCTTTCTCTCCTTCGCCTCCTCTTCAAACTCAATGCCAGCATAATCAAGCCCTTCTTCATCAATCGGCCCTTCAAGATCAACTAGCTCATCCGCCTTGTCAACTGCATGTGCCTGCTCATCCACATCTTCCATGGCCAAAGAAAATAGAGAATCATCTCTACCACACTTCCCTGGTCTCCTTCAAAGGCCAAGTTTTCTTTACCTTTCATGGCAGAACTTTGTACCTATTGCACCATGGTAGCACACTCCACTGCAACTTTAATAAGCACTGCCAATAAAGTGGCACCGCATAGCATCTTTACATGCATATCCACTCCTATAGGTATGGGTTTCTCTACTTGGACTTCATCAAGCATATTAGTTGGTACCTTCTCCCGCTCCTCTAACACAACTTTCACATCTTTATCCACATGCAAAAGATCAAATTCCTCATACCTTGAGTAGGACGAATTGGTTTCCCATGTCATATCAACATCCATAGAACTCCTATCATCTGCTTCCACTTCTTCTTTTGTCTCAAGAGTTTGGGATTCCCTCTACCTTCACCGCTTCAACATCATCTGCAAGCCATACTCTTTGATCCCTAGCACACACTAATGGAGCTTGAACGGCCATATCTCAATTTGCATGTGCATCTTCTACCCGATCTGGAACCCTCTGCACTTCTTCCATAGTTGGAGCCTCCCTAACTGTCATCTTCGGCATCAAAACCAATCCATCTTTTTGCAACCATAAAACCCTCGGTTCCTTCTGTATCGGCACTTCCCTTTGCATCAACCTTAGCTTCACTTCCACCATATCAACCCGTCTAGGCACCACCGCATTTGACAAACTTTGCCTAGCTTGCTGCTTGTTCAAGATCTTCTTGGTTAGGCATCTTGCCAAATTAACCGCTTCATCATACGTCACCAGCCCATCCGCTTCAACTTTACCTCTAACCTCCTCCTGCAAGCAATCCAAAAATTTGATCAATTTCAAGTAATCAATATTCTATGTAGCAGTTATCTCCATAAGCTATCTCCAAAGGGCTTCGAATTCCCAAAGCTTGAAAATCTCTATCAAGGCTTTGCTTTAGACCATCTAGCTTCTGCTTTACTTCATGCACCTCCACATCCGGCACATATTGGCGTCAAAAGGCTGCTTCCAAAGTCATCCGTTCCGTCTTTTCTTCATTTTGTAATCCATCGTACCATCTTTTAGCTTTTCCACGAACGAAAAAACTTGGACGGCTCCTTCTTCCCTTGATACTCTCCAACACAAATAAACCATAATCGTGCAGCCGAGTTTTTGCACCTTCCACCTTAGTGAAAATTGAAAAACATGTCCATGCCATCTTGCACCGCACCTGCTCTTCAAAATCTACACTTCATCACCTTTGAATTCACAACTCCTCCTTCAAATTTGAGCAATCAGATACTCCTCTATGGGGGCACCAGAAGATGGAGAGGGGAAATGGAACACATCAAAAAACACAACACACATCAAAGTTGCACATCTCGGCAAGCACACCACCATTTGTACGCATACCAATGCATGAATGCTTCACATCATCAATTGAGAGCACACCAATTTTTCCCATTTACAACAATCTGACACCACACACCACTCTCTCTTTCTGTCTCACACACACAGATGACCCGGAAAGGCACGCACGCCCACACAACCGGCACCAGGTACTTGGAGCAGAGCAGAGACAAGAAGGGGGGAAAGGGGAAGAAATGGCACACAATGTGGCTATTGTTTGCTTCGATTTTGAAAAAAAACACCTTATGCAACAACCATGAAAATCGGCTATCATCGGCTCCATTGGCATGACATCAACGAGCACAACAAAAACTTTGGTAGTCCTCGGTTTCACTTTCATGTTGCTCTCCTTGTTGAGAACTTGAGAAATATGCCTCATGTTGGTGCCCTTTATGGACCCAAAGATATCCAAAAAACCCTTCTCCGAGCGCTCCTCTGAGCCTGCTAAGAACCCCTTGTTTTGCAAAAAATTGGCCCCTTCCAAAGCTTCTTTTCTATTTTCAGCCTTCTATATTCGGATTTCTTGAGCTCCAATCCACACATGCCCACTCTCTCTTCCATAGGGCTTGAATTGCCATGTAATTAACCATTCACGAAGGCCGTCCATCGGCTCTCACCGCCGCTGGTCAACTTCAAACTCCTATATTTTTGCCGATCTAAACTATGTCTAACATGCCGCCAATTCCTATAGCCTTCACATACCACATACTTTGCATACAAATCCTGGCAAGGCTCAACCTCAGATGTCACACCAATCGAGGCGATCAAACTGGCTCAAAATCGGCCTCCGGTGAAATTTCAACTGGCAATATCTTGGCAACCAGGGATTTAATTGTGGATCCAAAAAGAGATACATGCTCCATAAGATTTCATCTCTGACCCTTCACCTGCAACTACCTAATCCGGTATAGATCTGCAAACCACCTTGAACTTCAAGTTGCAATATCTTTCACTTGAATAGCTCTGTTTGAGGAGCCGTCTGGACCACCTTGCACATCATCTCAAGCTCCACACCACAAAGTGAAAACCCATCACCTTGGACACCTTTACCTTTCAACCCATCTAGCCCATTCTAGAGCCCTTTAAGCCTATAAAATTTCATCAAACATACATCACAACTATGACCTTCCTGCCCAGGTCCTCCACACCCGCTTTAACATTTTTCCATGCACCTCTCAACACACATAACAGTGCTTGGGTCCTCTACTATGGTCGACACACTTTGGCTACACCAATGTGATGAGTAGTCTTAATGATGCAATGCATGCAGATAGCATAAAAGAGGCTATGACAACGAGGTTTGCATAGATTCTTTCAGTGTTCAGGTGTCTCATGTACGACCTACTAGCGCTGAGGCCCGACCTAGTAGCTACAATGGGAGCATTTGCAACAAGGATTGTCAGTTGTAGAATGACTAGCACTAGCATGATGCATTGTGGGGCTATGCAGACCATACAAAGCTTTTTGCAGGATGTATATGCAAGCTCTAGCATGGATACGCATACTCCCCTATCACTAGAGCTGATACAGGTGCATGTAGATCAAATTGAGAGAACCAGTGGACGTAGGTTGATAGGGTGTCTCAGTTGTTTTCTTATACATGCTAGTAGTTTAGCTAGTAGAACTCACTTATTGGCAAATGTGCCTTTAAGTGGGAGGTTTTTGGGGTAAAGGCGTTGTGTGTTTGTCTGGGGCCGGACGTTTGATGCCCGGCCATCCACTGTGTGTACATACACTATCCTTATTCTTTATATACCAAAAATAATACGGGGTTCCTCTCATGACGCGGAGGTCTGCTCCACCTACACAACACGGTGTCTCCTCTTCCCTCTCTCACACTACAGCACGTACACACTGACGAAGGAAATTTGGAATGGCGGCCTCTACACCAAAACAAACTCCATTGCGCCACAAGGGAAATGAGATGAGGGCACCACCTAGTCTTGGAAGCGTGGACTAGGACCGCTACACAAAGAGAGAGAGAGAGAGAGAGAGAGAGAGAGAGAGAGAGAGAGAGAGAGAGAGAGAGAGAGAGAGATCACTATGAATGAAGCATTAACCGTGGTGTGTGTACAAGGAATGGATGACTTCAAACACTCCCAACACAAATAGCATATAGATTACCAAACAATCACTCAAGGATTAGCCAAGATCACATCAAGCACTCTCACCCGCATATAAAACATTTCTCTTAATTAACATAAGTAAGAGGAGGAGAGGTTACTAGCATGAAACAATTTGCACTCTAGGATGTGCAAGAATAGAGTGAATGAATGAGCTTATGGGCTCATGGTGAGTGATACAAAGGCTCAATGGGCTGAGGGAGGCTTGAAATTACAAAGGGGAAGGCCTCTTTATATAGGAAAGAGAGTGATTAGGAGTGAGGTTAAGATCCAAGTGTAATTTGTACAAATGAAGCTTGATTAGGGACATTCAACCAATGAAGAAGCTCCTTCCAAGTGATTTGTTGACCAATTAGCTCCATCATTACTTGTGTTGTCTTCACTCCTTCCTCCATAGCTTGAGTCCAAGAGCTTCCTTGTTTTAAAATGTAAGGAATCTACATAAAATCAATACATATCTAGTAATAATAGAAAGGGGTTGAATGAGAACTTATGAATTACAACAAGATTAAGTATGACTTGAGAGGTGATAAGAAGAGGAACTTTGATGGGTTTTTGAGCTTGAGAGAGAGGAGGAAGGACAGGAGGGTGAGAAGACTAATGGCTGATTTTCAAGAAGGTCTCAATGTGGAAAAGGAAGGGTGTGTGTGTGTAAAGGTAGGGGGGTGGTCTCCACCACACTTGAAAAACTGGCGTCCACCATTTTGGCCATATCTCCTAGACCGTAGATGCAAAAATTATAAAAAAAATATGGCCAGAATCTTCAGCTCGTCAGTTACAACTTTGATGAAGACAACTTTCCTTGGATCGAAGTGGAAGTATTTTTTAAAAATTCAACAAAATCATGTGCCTGGTTTCTTCCTTTACCAAGTCTTCCACTTGGGTCCCATTTGTTTGAATCATCATATGGCTCCAAAGCCATGATGATATGAGCCACTCATGACCCTTGAATCATGGGTGCATGGCTCCACAACCACATCATATCTTTTCTTTTCACATTTACATATTTTCCCTTCCCTTTACCACTAGGTTCTCCCTCTACCTTTCACCTCCGGTGAACTAGTCAAGAAAAAATCATTTTTTAAAAAATTTTTCCAAGAGGTTGTTCTCACTCTTTCTTTTATTGTAAACCTCTAGAAGCAAGGAAAACCAACAAAATATGATAAACAAAAATTTGTGATAGGCTCGGATCAACACGTACATGTGCACATACACTCTTTCAAGAAGGGCACCACAAACAATTTTCACGTACTAAATTTATGGGAGAATCAACAAGGAATAGTCCACAGTTGAAAAATTCTATATCTTGTGCCTAAGCTTTTAGAGATTCTAGATTGGATGTCATCAAGAGTAATTAATAGTACTTAGAATCAGTCAATGATTGAGGTCAATGATTTAGGCATTAGTTTATTTGGAAATATGTCCATAAATTGGGTGTAACAAGAACTTTCAGCTTGTCAACTCCTTAGCTGCCTAAGAGTTCTTTTCATAGATGTTACACCGTGCTTGTTTGCTATACATGTTTCACAAAGGTTAGGTAAGAAGTGTTGTGTAATTAATACTTGAACTTATATCTACAAAATTTTCTCCCAAAATCAAAAGGAAGAAAAATATGCTCTTTTAATTTCCATGTGTATTTTGGGCACTGTACATAAGATTTTATCTCAAATTACATGGCAGCAACTAGGAATAATGTAACATGAGACCATTGACTATATTAAGGAGTGGAGGTCTATGATAACCATGCACGGTGGAGATGACATATGAGCGTCTTGAAAAAAAATCTACTTTGCACCAATTTAGTTAGGCAAAGGTGCCTTAAATATGTGTGAGTCTATGAAGTGGCTCCTTCTCCACCAATGTAGAGGGAAAAGTGAATGCAGAAGAAAATAGACACACTATTAGGAGAACGAAATATTTTCCATTGTGACACCACACAAAAATCCCCATTGCTAGAAGAGATACTCACAATGTGATGGAAATAGACTTTGAGCAAGTTGTTGCAACCACGTGCTTGACATTGAAAAAACATATTACATTGTAGCTATGGTCCCCTTGTCCTTGCGACTTTTGAAACCAAGGAGCCTCCGTTTCTAATCGTAGTTCCAATTTCAATGGTTTCAAAGACAGTGGGAGACAGCAATGGGTGGTTGCACATATATATAAGCACCTTTGGTGAAGTCTTCTTACACCTCTTATGTTGTGGCATACAAGTTTCATGAGCTCATTGTTTGGTTGTTGTTTTGGCGAAAGTTTGGCCATTTTAGCATACGAGTGCCCACCTAGTCGGACACCACATTTTTTCTATATTTGTACTCTGTTATTTTTTCGAGTTGTGTAAATCCTGATTCTAGAGTAGCAAGTCGATTTTTTGAGTTGTAATTCTATCATGATAATTGTAAAGGCCCATGTGAGTCGGCCACTTGCCATTAATAAAGTCCTATATAAAATTAAAGAAAAACCTTAGACACCACGACAAACGTCTCTGGCATAGCTATATGGCACTAACATAATATGTCAATACTCAGAAAGTGACCTAGATGGGGCACAAAGACTCTTTGAGGTTGTCAGTCCTCAAGAAGTAAACCTAACAAGAAAACACATTGACTCAACAAACAAATCACCATTCAATGATAAAAAATATGCCTATGTCCTTTAACACCGCTGTAGGTCATCACACCATTTTGATGACTAAACGGGACTTGGATCATCATGGAACTTTAAGGAAAGCTATATTAGGTCTAAAGAGACACATCTACAAAGTCTGATTGTATTCTCACAAGGTACATGGGTCGCAATAATCCATCATGACCCAAGTCACAGAAACAACACAAAACACCCCAAATAAGTCTCCCTAAGGTCTTATAACAATCTCTTATGGTCAAAACGTCAAAAATTAGTGATTTAAGCATTCCAATCAAAAGATTAAACTCATATACATTGTTGGGAGAACAAGGTAAGTAGCAGATCTATATCAATGTCTCCCAATAGCGCTCAAGACACAAAGTTAGCACCACTTATGGCATCAAAATAACCTTTAAAAAAACCAAACTTAAAGACAAGTGATCTCTTGAGAATTTAAATTTAAAGACCATATTAGGTAAAGTGGGAAAATCCCAATTCCCAGGTTGGACAACTTTCAATACATCATGTACAAAATATAGAGATTTTGTCAAAAATTTGAGTTTTCTTAAGGTCTCATTCCACTTTATGCACATACAATACACAATGAAAACAACTAAAATACCATGGTTTCAATCAATTGGATTATTAGGAGACGGGTATAGTGCATCCATTATCGTTGTCTATGTTCTAATGTCCTACCTACAACTTATCTCAACATGGAGAGCTTGGTTTCTAGGTCCACCACTTGTCCAAGTTAATGTAAAAGTGACTCAAGGTTCACAACTTGTGAAATCAAGGATCCATTGAGGAATACAATCCACTTGGCTATTTTTCTTACTTTATTGCATGTGACATTCAAGCAAGGTCCACTTCTAATCTAGAACTCCTTAATTTGAGGCATGGGGCATACATAAAATATGTAGCATATGCTCTATTTACTCATAGGAAGGTTGGTTTCAAGGTGCACTTATCCAGGCTAGCCTATCTTGGAGAAATGATGGAGCTTGCTTCTCTCCTTGTTTCAATGGAGACTAGCTTGGACAAGTGGTGGACCTTTGCTTCTCTCTATGTTTCAATAGAGTTAGCTTGGACAAGTGGTGACCTTGGAACCAAAACCCCCATGTAAAACATATCATGGGTATTCCAAGTGATTAGAAAGATTACCATTTAAGATATAACCTTATAGGTTGGACAACTGGAGCCTATCTTGGAGAAATGGTGGACCTTTGATTCTCTCCATGTTTCAATGGAGCCTATCTTGGAGAAATGGTGGAGCTTGATTCTGTCCATGTTTCAATGGAGCCTAGCTTGGACCATTGGTGGACCTTTGCTTCTCTCGATGTTTCAATAGAGTTAGCTTAGACACGTGGTGGATCTTCAAACTAAACCAACTACTGTCAATGTTTCCTAGCTTGGACAAGTGGTGGAGTGTTTCTCCTCTCCATGTTTCAATGGAGCTTAGCTTGGACAAGTGTTGGACATTAAAACAAAAACCCCATGTACAACATAGCATGGATTTTCTAGATTTCAATGGGTCTAGCTTTAACAAATGGTGGAGCTTGCCTTCATCCATGTTTCAATGAAACTATCTTGGACAAGTGGTGGACCTTGCAACAAAACCCCCCATGTACAACATATCATTGGTTTTATACGTGATGGGAAGGAATACCATACAAGATATAAACTTATAGCTTGGATAAGTTGACCTAAAAACCAAATTCATCATAAGACAATGAAATACAGGTCAGCCAATTCCTAAATCTTGATACCAAACCTCCCATGCTATTAGAGATAATATATTGGATACGTGGTGGACCTTCTAATATTTTCCCATGCCTAGTTTAGACAACCGGTACACTTTGCAACTCTAAAGGTTTCTTAATATAATGATATAGATTGGACAAGTGGTGAATCCTGAGACCAAACCACTCATGCTACTAGGAATAATAGGTTGGACAAGTGGTGGACCTTGAATGTAAAGCCCCCATGTACAAAGTATCATGGGTTTTGGGTATTTCAATGGACTCTAGCATCTTGGAGACATGGTGGAACTTACTTCTCTCCATGTTTCAATGGAGCCTATCTTGGATAAATGGTGGAGCCTCATTCTCTCCATGTTTCAATGGAGCCTAGCTTGGACAAGTGGTGGACCTTGGAAAAAAACACCCATATAAAACATATCATGGACCTTACAAGTGGTGAGAAAAAATACCAGTCAATATATAACCTTATAGGTTGGACAAGTGGTGGACCTTAACACCCAATTATTCTTAATATAATGACATAGAGTGGACAAGTGGTGAATCTTGCGACCAAACCTACTAGGAAAAGTAGGTTGGACAAGTGGTGGACCTTGATTGCAAACCCCCTATGTACAAAATATCACTCATGCTACTAGGAATAATTTGGTATTAAGGTCCATGTTTCAATGGAGCCTAGCTTGGACAAGTGGTGGACCTTTGTTTCTCTGTATGTTTCGATAGAATTAGCTTGGACAAGTGGTGAACCTTGGAACAAAACCCCCCATGTAAAGCATGTCATGGGCATTACAAGTGGTGAGAAAAAATACCATTCAAGGTATAACCTTATAGGCTGGACAAGCGGTGACCTTAACACCCAATTCCTCTTAATATAATGACATAGAGTGTAAAAGTGGTGAATCGTGAGACCAAACCTACTAGGGATAACAGGTTGGTCAAGTGGTTGACCTTGAATTTAAATCCCCCATGTACAAAATATCATGGGTTTTGTGTATTGCAATGGAGCCTAGCATCTTGGAGACATAGTGGAACTTACTTCTAACCATGTTTTAACGGAGCCTATCTAGGAGAAATGGTGGAGGTTCCTTCTCTCCATGTTTCAATGGAGCCTAGCTTGGACAAGTCATGGACCTTTGTTTCTCTCTATGTTTGAATATGGTTATCTTGGACAAGTGGTGGATCTTGGAATGAAACTCCCATGTAAAACATATCATGGGCATTTCAAGTGGCGAGAAAGGATACCATTTAAGATATAACCTTATAGGTTGGACAAGTGGTGAACCTTAACACATTGTTCTTCTTAATATAATGACATAGAGTGTACAAGTGGTGAATCTTGAAACCAAACCACTCATGCTACTAGGGATAATAGGTTAAACAAGTGGTGGGCCTTGAAATAAAACCCCCTAGAGTGTTTCAATGGAGCCTAGCTTGGACAAGTGGTGGACCTTTGTTTCTCTCTATGTTTGAATAGAGTTATCTTGGAAAAGTGGTGGACCTTGGAACAAAACCCCCATGTAAAACATATCATGGGCATTACAAGTGGTGAGAAAAAATACCATTCAACATATAACCTTATAGGTTGGACAAGTGGTGGACCTTAACACCCAATTATTCTTAATATAATGACATAGAGTGGACAAGTGGTGAAATTGGGACCAAACCTACTAGGGAAAATAGGTTGGACAAGTAGTGGACCTTGAATGTAAAACCCCCCATGTACAAAATATCACTCATGCTACTATGAATAATTTGGTATTAAGGTCCATGTTTCAATGGAGCCTAGCTTGGAAAAGTGGTGGACCTTTGTTTCTCTCTATGTTTCAATAGAGTTAGCTTGGACAAGTGGTGGACCTTGGAACAAAACCCCCATGTAAATCATGTCATGGACATTACAAGTGGTGAGAAAAAATACCATTCAAGATATAACATTATAGGTTGGACAAGTGGTGGACCTTAACACCCAATTCCTCTTAATATAATGACATAGAGTGGACAAGTGGTGAATCATGAGACCAAACCTACTAGGGATAATAGGTTGGGTGGACCTTGAATGTAAACCCCCCATGTACAAAATATCATGGGTATTGGGTATTTCAATGGAGCCTAGCATCTTGGAGACATGGCGGAGCTTACTTCTCTCCATGTTTCAATGGAGCCTATCTAGGAGAAACGATGGAGGTTCCTTCTCTCCATGTTTCAATGGAACCTATCTAGGAGAAACGGTGGAGGTTCCTTCTCTCCATGTTTCAATGAGCCCAGCTTGGACAAGTGGTGGACCTTTCTTTCTCTATATGTTTTAATAGAGTTAGATTGGATAAATGGTGGACCTTGGAATGAAACCCCCATGTAAAACATATCATGGGCATTTCAAGTGGTGAGAAAGGATACCATTTAAGATATAACCTTATAGGTTGGATAAGTGGTGGACCTTAACACATAGTTCTTCTTAATATAATGACATAGAGTGTACAAGTGGTGAATCTTGAGACCAAACCACTCGTGCTACTAAGGATAATAGGTTGGACAAGTGGTGGACCTTGAATGTAAACCCCTCATGTACAAAATATTATGGGTTTAGGGTATTTCAATGGAGCCTAGCTTGGAGACATGGTGGATATTTCTTCTCTCAATGTTTCAATGGAACCTATCTTGGAGAAATGGTGGAGCATCCTTCTCTCCATGTTTCAATGGAGCCTATCTTGGACAAGTGGTGGACCTTTGCTTCTCTCTATATTTAAATAGAGTTAGCTTGGACAAGTGGTGGATCTTGGAACAAAACCCCTTTGTAAAACATAGCATGGGCATTACAAGTGATGAGAGAAAATATCATTCAATATATAACCTTATAGGTTGGAAAAGTGGTTATGGACCTTGACAACTGGTGAAGGAAACCATTTAAGATATAACCTTATAGGTTGGAGAAGTGGTGGACCTTAACACCTAGTTCCTCTTAATATAATGACATAGAGGGGATAAGTGGTGAATCTTAAGACCAAACCACTCATGCTACTAGGTATAACAGGTTAAAAAAGTGGTAGACCTTGAATGTAAACACCCCATGTACAAAATATCATGGTTTTAGGGTGTTTCAATGGAGCCTAGAATCTTGGAGACATGATAGATCTTGATTCTCTCCATGTTTGAATGGCACCTATCTTAGAAAAATGATGGAGGTTACTTCTCTTCATGTTTCAACGGAGCCTAGCTTTGACAAGTGGTGAACCTTTGCTTCTCTCTATGTTTGAATAGAGTTAGCTTGGACAAGTGGTGGACCTTTGCTTCTCTCTATGTTTGAATAGAGTTAGCTTGGACAAGTGGTGTACCTTGGAATGAAACCCCCATGTAAAACATATCATGGGCATTTCAAGTGGTGAGAAAGGATACCATTTAAGATATAACCTTATAGGTTGGACAAGTGGTGGACCTTAATACATAGTTCTTCTTAATATAATGACATAGAGTGTACAAGTGGTGTATCTTGAGACCAAACCACTCATGCTACTAGGGATAATAGGTTAGACAAATACATTTTGACCACCTCCTCCCAGTCTTTACATGGTGAAGACTCATTCAAATTGTTGAAGCCTTCAAGAAGTGCATCTTGAATCAATTTGTCTTGCTTCAACTGCTTGATTCGATCATACATGTCAGTTGCATCACCATCCTTTGCACTCTTTGACAGTAAAATCTTCTCATTTGTAATCTCTTCTTGAATAGTCTTTACCTCTTATTCCTCAAGGCCACAAAGGTATCTAAATACAGTTGTTGGGGGTTTCTTATTCTCCTCTTCTAGACTTTTAATGATTTCTATCAGCAACAATCATAAATTGAATCAGAGTACGTGACCATGTGTGCCTGTTTAGCAATCCAACTTGCTGTTGCACTTATTCTTGCCAATTGAAGAAAAGCCTAAAAAGAAATAGAGAAATAATTAAACTATTGAGCAATATTTGTTAATTAAACACTATAAAAAAGACAAAGAAAATAACTTCCATCCCATCCAGGACGAGATGCATGTCCCTCTGCAATTCCACTTGATGCCTTTGGTGGTCGTCCTGAGAAGATCCATTGACTCCGTAAATGTCTCAATATTTGGCTGTAAGGTTGCTTGACATACAATGCTTGAGCCTCCTCATTTGCAATGGCAGATCTAGCAGTTGCAACAAATGGAGGAGCATTCACAACAATGCGAGCCTTTCTAAATTTATACACGCCAATCAGTCTTTCAAATATCTCTTTGTTGTTTTGTTCATTGTGAATCAAAACTTTTGCAGCATAGATTGAATGCCGCCCATCAAGAATCCAATAATGATAATCTTTAATTTTTTGCTCTTCTACCTCTTCTACTGCCAAAGGAGTCCCCTTCTTTGACTTTGCATTTTGAACAGGCATCAAATATGCACATGCTACAGGGTTCACCACTTGTCCACTCTATGTCATTATATTTAGAATAATTGGGTGTTAAGGTCCACCACTTGTCCAACCTATAAAGCTATATCTTAAAGGGTATTCTTTCTCACCACTAGGAATGACCATGATAGGTTTTACATGGGTTTTGTTTCCAAAGTCCACCACTTGTCCAAGCTAACTCTATTGAAACATAGAGAGAATCAAAGGTCCACCACTTGTCCAAGATAGGGTCCATTGAAACATGGAGAGAAGGATGCTCCACCATTTGTCCAAGATAGGCTCCATTGAAACATGAAGAGAACCAAGCTGCACCATGTCTCCAAGATGCTAGGCTCCATTGAAATAACGTAAACCCACGATATTTTGTACATGTGGGGTTTACATTCAAGGTCCACCACTTGTCCAACCTATTATCACTAGTAGCATTAATGGTTTGGTCTCAAGATTCACCACTTTTCCACTCTATGTCATTATATTAAGAAGATCTGGGTGTTAAGGTCCACCACTTGTCCAACCTATAAGGCTATATCTTAAAGGGTATTCTTTCCCTAGCACTTGGAGTGACCATGATAGGTTTTACATGGGGGTTTGGATCCAAGGTCCACCACTTTTCCAAGATAACTCTATTGACACATAGAGAGAAGCAAACGTCTACCACTTGTCCAAGCTAGGATCCATAGAAACATGGAGAGAAGGATGCTCCACCATTTGTCCAAGATAGGCTCCATTGAAACGTGAAGAGAATCAAGCTGCACCATGTATCGAAGATGATAAGCTTGATTGAAATACCTTAAACCCACGATATTTCGAACATCGGGGGGTTTACATTCAAGGTCCACCACTTAGCCGACCTATTATCGCTAGTATCATGAGTGGTTTGGTCTCAAGATTCACCACTTTTCCACTCTATGTCATTATATTAAGAAGATCTGAGTGTTAAGGTCCACCATTTGTGCAACCTATAAGGCTATATCTTAAAGGGTATTCTTTCTCGCCACTTGGAGTGACAATGATAGGTTTTACATAGGGGTTTGGTTCCAAGGTCCACCACTTGTCCAAGCTAACTCTATTGAAACATAGAGAGAGAAGCAAAGGTGAACCACTTGTCCAAGCTAGGGTCCATTGAAACATGGAGAGAAGAATGATGCACCATTTGTCCAAGATAGGATCCATTGAAACATGAATAGAAGCAAGTTGCACCATGTCTCCAAGATGCTAGGCTCCATTGAAATACCCTAAACCCACAATATTTCGTACATGGGAGGTTTACATTGAAGGTCCGCCACTTGTCCAACCTATTATCGCTAGTAGCATGAGTGGTTTGGTCTCAAGATTCACCACTTTTCCACTCTATGGCATTATATTAAGAATATCTGGGTGTTAAGGTCCACCACTTGTCCAACCTATAAGGCTATATCTTAAACGTTATTCTTTCTCACCACTTGGAGTTACCATGATCGGTTTTACATGGGGGTTTGGTTCCAAGGTCCACCACTTGTCCAAGCTAACTCTATTGAAACATAGAGAGAATCAAAGGTCCACCACTTGTCCAAGCTAGGCTCCATTAAAACATGGAGAGAAGGATGCTCCATCATCTGTCCAAGATAGACTCCATTGAAACATGAAGAGAAGCAAGCTGCACCATGTCTCCAACATGCTAGGCTCCATTCAAATACCTTAGACCCACGATATTTCGTACATGGGGGGTTTACATTCAAGGTCCACCACATGTCCAACCTATTATCCTTACTAGCATGAGTTGTTTGGTCTCAAGATTCACCACTTTTTCACTCTATGTCATTATATTAAGAAGTTTTGGGTTTTAAGATCGACCACTTGTACAACCTATAAGGATATATCTTAAATGGTATTCTTTCTCACCACTTGGAATGACCATGATATGTTTTACATGGGGGTTTGGTTCCAAGGTCCACCACTTCTCCAAGCTAACTCTATTGAAACATAGAGAGAAGCAAAGGTCCACCACTTGTCCAAGCTAGGCTCCATTGAAACATGGAGAGAAGGATGATCCACCATTTGTCAAAGATAGGCTTTATTGAAACATGAAGAGAAGCAAGGTGCACCATGTCTCCAGGATGCTAGGATCCATTGAAATATCTTAAACCCACAATATTTTGTACATGTGGGGTTTATATTCAAGGTCCACCACTTGTCCAACCTATTATCCCTAGTAGCATGAGTGGTTTGGTCTCAAGATTCACCACTTTTCCACTCTATGGCATTATAGTAAGAAGAGTCTGGGTGTTAAGGTCCACCACTTGTCCAACCTATAAGGGTATATCGTAATGGGTATTCTTTCTCACCACTTGAAATGACGATGATATGTTTTACATGAGGGTTTGGTTCAAAGGTCCACCATTTATCCGAACTAACTCTATTCTTATCATACAGAGAAGCAAAGGTCCACCACTTGTCCAAGCTAGGCTCCATTGAAATATGGAGAAAAGGATGCTCCACCATTTATCGAAGCTAACTCTATTAAAACATGGGGGGTTTACATTCAAGGTCCACCACTTGTCCAACCTATAACGCTATATCTTAAAGGTTATTCTTTCTCACCACTTGGAGTGACCATGATAGGTTTTACATGGGGGTTTGGTTCCAAGGTCCACCACTTGTCCAAACTAACTCTATTCAAACATAGAGAGAAGCAAAGGTCCACCACTTGTCCAAGGTAGGGTCCATTGAAACATGGAGAGAAGGATGCTCCACCTTTTGTCCAAGTTAGGATCCATAGAAACATGAAGAGAAGCAAGCTGCACCATATCGCCAAGATGCTAGGCTCCATTGAAATACCTTAAACCCATGATATTTCGTACATGGGGGGTTTACATTCAAGTTCCACCACTTGTCTAACCAATTATCTCTAGTAGCATGAGTGGGTTAGTCTCAAGATTCACCACTTTTTCACCCTATGTCATTATATTAGGAATATTTGGGTGTTAAGGTCCACCACTTGTCCAACCTATAAGTCTATATCTTAAAGGTTATTCTTTCCCACCACTTGGAGTGACCATGATAGGTTTTACATGGGGGTTTGGTTCGAAGGTCCACCACTTGTCCAACCTAACTCTATTAAAACATAGAGAGAAGCAAAGGTCCACCACTTGTCCAAGCTAGGGGTCCATTGAAACATGGAGAGAAGTATGCTCCACCATTTGGCCAAGATAGGCTCCATTGAAACATGAAGATAAGCAAGGTGCACCATGTCTTCAAGATGCTAGGCTCCATTGAAATACCTTAAACCCACGATATTGCGTACATGGGGGGTTTACATTCAAGGTCCACCACTTGTCCAACCTATTATTGCTAGTAGCATGAGTGCTTTGGTCTCAAGACTCACCACATTTCCACTCTGTGTCATTATATTAAGAAGATGTGGGTGTTAAGGTCCACCACTTGTCCAACCTAGAAGGTTATATCTTAAAGGTTATTCCTTCTCACCAATTGGAGTGACCATGATAGGTTTTACATGGGGGTTTGGTTCCAAGGTCCACCACTTGTCCAAGCTAACTCTATTGAAACATAGACAGAAGAAAAGGTCCACCACTTGTCCAAGCTAGGGTCAATTGAAACATGGAGAGAAGGATGCTCCACCATTTGTCCAAGATAGGCTCCATTGAAACATAAAGAGAAGCAAGTTGCACCATGTCTCCTAGATGCTAGGCTCCATTGAAATACCTTAAACCCACGATATTTCGTACATGGGGGGTTTACATTCAACGTCCACCACTTCTCCAACCTATTATCCTTATTAGCATGAGTAGTTTGGTCTCAAGATTCACCACTTTTCCACTCTATGTCATTATATTCAGAAGATCTGGGTGTTAAGGTCGACCACTTGTCCAACCTATAAGGCTATATCTAAAAGGGTATTCTTTTTCACCACTTGGAATGAACATGATATGTTTTACATGGGGGTTTGCCTTGAAGCTCCACCACTTGTCCAAGCTAACTGTATTAAAATATAGAGAGAGGAAAATGTCCACCAGTTGTCCAACCTATGTCCATTGAAACATGGAGAGAAGGATGCTCCACCATTTGTCGAATCTAACTCTATTGAAACATGGGGGGTTTACATTCAAGGTCCACCACTTGTCCAACCTATTATCTCTAGTAACATGAGTGGTTTGGTCTCAATATTCACCACTTTTCTAGTCGATGTCATTATATTAAGAAGATCTGGTTGTTAAGGTCCACCACTTGTCCAACCTATAAGGCTATATCTTAAAGGGTATTCTTTCTCGCCAGTTGGAATGACCATGATAGGTTTTACATGGGGGTTTGGTTTCAAGGTCCACCACTTGTCCAAGCTTACTTTATGGAAACATAGAGAGAAGCAAATGTCCACCACTTGTCCAAGCTAGGTCCATTGAAACAATGAGAGAAGGATGCTCCACCATTTGTCGAAGCTAACTCTATTGACACATGGGGGGTTTACATTCAAGGTCC
>NC_140944.1:71493330-71553330 GCF_014529385.1 Adiantum capillus-veneris | reverse complement strand
CTCTGTAGTTCCGGGGTCAAAGAAAATAAGGGCTTTGAAACCATTGACTTTGCCATATGCTCGGCACAATTCATTTATACTCTCAAGGCATATGCCATAAATATCAAGAACTAGTCCAATAGCGGGTCTAGCTCTCTTAGCAAGAGGTGGCGCTGGGGTTCTGACGACAATTGGTGCGGGTGTTGGCTCTTCTGGTCTATCAGTGCGTTTGGGACAATTAGAATGATTATGCCCTGTTTGAAAGCATCCAAAGCATCGGCCTTCTTGTAGTAAGGTGTCACGTTGTTGAGGCGTCAAACGAGGCCTTTGCGGTTGATTTTCACGAGACTCTCGAGAATTTGTTCGGTGTTGCCGAGAGTTGTGGTTAGTGGCCGGAGATTCTTCTGTGGTAAACTCTAGCTTTCCCTTCATCAATTTGTAGCCAACTGCGGCATGGTCCATAAGTTCTTGCATGGTAGAGACTTGCTTAGATAGACAATATTCTTGCAATGGTGATGGTAGTCCAATGGTGTATCGCTCGCATTGGGACTCCAAGGGAACAGATCTAAAGAAGGACACCAAAAGGTACACATCGAGAAACCATATTCGTCCATGGTTTCAGTGGCAAGCATTTTCAAGTTGCCCCACTTGTTGGGTTAAAGGCCCAAATGGCCCCCTTTTAATGTATATTTTAAAGGTACTAACCTTTTGGCCAAGTTCACATTGAACTTGGCCACTAACTTACTAAATTGGTCCTTATACAAATAATTAAGGGAATGTGAGTTTCAAAAACTCACTCACTTATTCCCCTTGAAACTTACGTGCTCTCTCCCTCTCCTCTTTCGCTCTGCTAGCGCTAGCTATCTGCAAGCCTCTGCCTCCTCTACAACGCACACACCCCGCACACTCTCGCGTGCTCTTTCACTTGCACACACCGCAACGCGCTCATCAACTGGTATCAGAGCTCGATTAGGATTTGGCCCCAAACCTGCAAACGCTGAATTTCAGCCAAGAAGGTCAACTTTCGCGCGAGATTTTGCAATTTCGTTGCCAAAGGACTCGTCCCCGGACACTAGAGAGCTCCCGGCAACCAAAATTGACCTAAAACAGGCTGAAATTAGGTCAAAAACAGGAAATTACAGGTTATGACAGCAAAATACAGGTTTTGCAAATGATGTATTAAGGTGTGGGAATACTTTTGCTAAGTCCCTGATACCAGAAAACCTTGAAATTTCCGAAAAACAAGCCCTAAAACAGGTGTTTTACGCAAATTTCAGATTTACGCAAGTTTTTGCAAGTGTTTTTATGGTGCGATTACATTGGGGAAAAGTGCAAATAGATGCAATCCACGCACATTTGACAAATTTTGTCAATGTATGACCATCTTTGGCTCAATTTCATGCAATTTTGATGCTACAAATTGGGGCTTTTGCGCTTACATGCTTCTAAAGGCTGTGTATTAGCCTTATGTATGTCTTTTGAGGGTAAAAACAACTAAATTCGTTGTTTTCGAGCACAAATTCGCTCGCTGAAATTTCCTACGCATAAATTTCAAAAATTGAATTTTGTGCCCAAATCATCCTATTTTGCCCCAAATTGCTCTTCTGACCATTTGGAGCTGTAGTGCACATCTCTGTGAGGCTATACTCCGATTTTTGCGTATTTTGCCCAAAAATTCAGTGTATGATCCCACTTATTTCGTGCAACTATGGCCTCATCTTCTTCGGATGTGAAGAACCTTTTCGAGATTAGGAGGTTCGATGCAATAGGTTTTGATCTTTGGAAAGACAGGATTCAGGGAATCCTATTTCTTAAGGATTGCGGAGGGGCACTTGAACAGGTGAAGCCACAGAATATGACAGATGAAGCATGGGTTAGCATGAACAGGAAAGCCGTTACATACATTAAAATGTCCATGACAGATGAGACCGTCATTGATCTGAAAGGTCTCACGACTGCTTTTGATGTGTGGGAGAAGTTAAAGGGAATGTATGAAAATACAACGCCTGTCAATCAGGTGCACTTGATGCGAAAACTTGTTGGCATGCAACTAGATGAGTCCATGAGCGCCGCAGAGCACTTGTCATTGTTCGCAGGTACTTTGTCGCAGTTACAGGATTCTCGCTTGCCCCCTTTTGATGATAAGCTGAAAGCTATCTTCTTGCTTATGACCTTACCTAAGTCATGGGAAACTTTGGTGGTTTCGTTGTCCAATAACCCCAATTTGACCTTTGATGGTGTTAGGGGTTCTATCTTGAATGAAGAAATCAGGAGGAAAGCAAGTGGAGAGGGAGACAGCTCTGCCAACAAGGTTAGAGGCAGGACAGAAAAGAAGAATGCTTATGCACAAAGGAGTAGGAGTAAGAGTAAAGAAAGGGGAAATGCAAGCAAGTAAAGCGTTCTTATTACTTTGGTGTCTCTCGTAAATCTTGTGTGCTTGATCTTGTACATTCTGATGTATGTAGCATGCCTACTAAGTCTATGGGTGGTGCATGTTATTTTGTCTCCTTTGTTGATGATCATTCTAGGAAAATTTGGGTTTATTTTCTTAAGTCTAAGGATGAAGTCTTTGCTGCGTTTAAGAGATTTCATGCATTTGTGACCACCCAAACTGGCAGAAAGCTAAAATGCTTGTGTACAAACAATGGGGGGGAGTACACAAGTGCTGAATTTAACAAGTTTTGTGAAAATTTGGGCATTAAGAGGGAGCTTACTGTGCCATACAGCCCCTCTTCTAATGGTGTGGCTGAAAGATTCAATAGGACACTTTGTGAGAGGGTGAGATGCATGCTATCCACAGCTAATCTCTCTCATGGATTTTGGGGAGAAGCTTTGAAAACTGCAGTGCATATATGCAATCGATCCCCTCACATGTCTTTGAAAGGTGACATCCCTGAAGAGGTTTGGTTTGGCAAGCCTGCTTCATATGATCACTTACGCATTTTTGGTTGCGAAGCTTTTGTGCATGTTAGACCTGAGTTGAGGAGTAAACTAGATGCGAAGTCCATTAAAGGCCTCTTCATGGGATATGGTGAAGAAGGCGAAATGGGTTACAGGATTTGGTTACCTCAGTTCAAAAGGGTTGTACGTAGCCGGGATGTTGTTTTTAATGAGGCAAGGCTGCTTCAAAACAATTGTGCCTCAAAGCATGACCATAAAAGGGTGAAATTTCAGCATGACCAGCCACCTGTTAGGCCTATTTTTGACCCTCAGGATGCACCACAAATGGCTGAAAATGTAGATGATCCAGTGGTGTTTGAGCCAGATGATGTTGGACAGCAAATTGAGGCTCCTGAAGGGCATTTGCAGCCAAGAAACAATGCTGAAAATGGTGCTCAAAATGATGTACAGCAGCCCATTGTTGATGATTTTGTCGTGCCACATGATGTAAACCCATTGCCGGATAATGTGGAACATTGGGTGAGGCGGTCTACTCGTCAAAGACAGCCTGTGAGTGGATATGACCCCTCTTTGCATTACATTCTGTTGATAGATGAGGGAGAGCCTCTTACGTATAAAGAGGCAAAGACATGTGAACACAACGACAAGTGGGAGCTTGCTATGCAGGAAGAGATTAAAGCTTTGCATGCTAATCATACTTGGGATTTGGTTGAATTGCCCAAAGAAAGGAAGGCTATTCCTAACAAATGGGTGTATAAAATCAAAACTGTTGATGCAAAACCCAAGTACAAGGCAAGGCTTGTTGCAAAGGGATATGTTCAAACCAAGGGCATAGACTTTCAGGAAGTGTTCTCTCCTGTTGTGAAGATGACCACTTTGCGTGTATTGTTTGCCATTGTGGCTGCTCTTGATTTGGAAATGGACCAAATGGATGTACATACCACTTTCTTGCATGGTGATGTGGAAGAAGAGCTTTACATGAAGCAACCCGAGGATTTTGTTATCCCTGGCAAGGAACATTTGGTATGTATGGTCAATAGAAGCTTGTATGGGCTGAAACAATCATGTAGACAGTGGTACAAGAAGTTTGATCGCTTCATGCTTAAACATGGTTACAAAAAAAGACATGTAGACCATTGTTTGTATACCAAATGTGATGAGGATGGCAACCCTATCATTCTTGTGCTCTATGTAGACAATATGCTGATAGCTGCAAAGAAAAGAAGCATTGTTGATGCTCTTAAAGGGCAGCTAAAATCTGTGTTTTCAATGAAAGATCTTGGGGCAGCTGAACATATACTTGGAGTGCGTGTTACACGGCAAAGAGACCAGCGCCTATTGTATTTGTCGCAAGAAAAGTACATTGAAAAGGTGCTGGACAGATTTAACATGGCTGAAGCAAAGCCTCTTGGTGTGCCATTACAGCCATATGTCAAAATCTCCAAGGATGATTGTCCCAAGTCAAAGGAAGAAGCCAATGATATGCAAAGTGTGCCTTATGCTTCAGCTTGTGGTTCACTTATGTATGCTATGCTTCTAGGCCTGACATAGCCCATGCAGTGGGACTTGTGAGCCGGTTTATGGCTAATCCAGGCAGGTTGCATTGGGATGCAGTGAAGTCCATTATGAGGTACTTGAAAGGGACTAAAAACAAACGCCTCTGCTATGGTAAAGTACCAATGGAATTGAAGGGATTTTGTGACTCTGACATGGCTGGTGATGTGGATACACGGAAATCCACAAGTGGCTACGTATTTACTCTTGCGGGAGGTGCTGTTTCATGGTGTTCTAGATTGCAAAATATTGTTGCATTGTCTACGACAGAGGCTGAATATATTTCAGCCACTGAAGCTTCCAAAGAAGCTATTTGGTTAGCACGCCTATGCAGTGAGTTTGGTTTGCTTGCCAAGGCACCTATGCTTGGTTGTGATAGCCAAAGTGCCATATGTCTGGCAAAGAACGCCATGTTTCATGCACGCACAAAGCATATTGATGTGCGGTATCACTTCATACGAGAAGTGCTTGAGGATGGCCTTATTACATTGGTTAAGGTCCATACATCACAAAATCCAGCCGATGCTCTCACTAAGTGCTTACCCAAAGCACAACATCATCTATGCATAGAGATGGTGGGAGTCACGTAGCTTAAAGGCGCCATTTATGCCTTTAAGTGGGAGGTTGTTGGGTTAAAGGCCTAAATGGCCCCCTTTCAATGTATATTTTAAAGGTACTAACCTTTGGCCAAGTTCACATTGAACTTGGCCACTAACTTATTAAATTGGTCCTTATACAAATAATAAAGGGAATGTGAGTTTCAAAAGCTCACTCACTTATTCCCTTGAAACTTACGTGCTCTCTCCCTCTCCTCTTTCGCTCTACTAGCGCTAGCTATCTTCAAGCCTCTCCCTCCTCTGCAACGCGCACACCCCGCACACTCTCGCGTGCTCTTTCACTTGCACACACCGCCGCACGCTCATCAACTGGTATCAGAGCCCGATTAGGGTGCGCACTTCAAACATAAGAGGTCATGTAACTACGTGCAAAAACTGTCTTGAAAGCTTGCCAGGTCCTTGGAGCATGCGGTTGTGTCGCGATTGAACTCCACCATTGCATAGCATTATCTTTAAGAAATCCCGCTCCTCGAGAAATCTTTGATTCTTCTGTATAGTTCCCTAAAGCATAGATGTTGTCGAATGCTATAGGAACTGCAATGCTTTCCTGCGATCTTTCACCCCAGAAAAAATGAAAAACTTTATTGTCGTGCCACCATCTTTGAAATCTTTGGGTTGGTTTGGCGCATATCCCGGGTATGGACAATAAGGGTATCCATATGGGCTCCAACCATTGTAGCCTGGTGGCGGTGGGGGGGGCAATGGCGTTGGCAAAGGCGGTTGCACTGGATCAGGGTCAGATGGCTGCACCATATTCCTGAAGACTCCCCTGATCGGGACAGACGGCTGAGAAGGTTGCCGATTGGAAGCTCTCGTACTTTCTGGTGCCAGAGGAGGAGGTACCACCTGGGGCATCAGAGGGGGTAACATGTAGTTCAAAAAGTGTTGAAAACTTTGCAGCATCGAAAGATTCTGCTGAGGATGCCGCGAAAGAATGTCGTGAAGCTCGTTGAGCAGAAACTGCAAATATTACTGAATCCATGAATTCCAAGTATTGGGTTCTTAATTGCTTATGCCCTGTAAGACACTGCGGTAAAGACGGGAGCGCGCCCGATGCGCGATGAAGTAAGGGTGGGAGTGGCTAATAAGTCCGGGTTGGACGACAAACATACCTCAAATAAACTTCCATCAATAGCTTTGTCTGCTCTTTTGTAGGACCGGTATGCTTTCAGAAAAGCACACGCCTGATGCTCTGATACCACTGTCACAAGACGAGCACCACGTGCCAATAGAAAAGAACAGACTGAAATAGACTTTTAGCACTTCAATAACAACTGAATTGAGAGAGAGAGAGAGAGAGAGAGACGACATGCGACACGAAGTGGCGGAATTCCACCCCAGAGAGTATTGGCCCCAAACCTTGGCGCCCCTTTCGGTATTTCTTTATATTGCATCAACATAGTACAAGCCGATACTCGAGACTCTGCACCTTCGCCAGGAAGCATGCTAGAGAATGAGCCCTAGCCTCATATTTAAAGGCCCTTGGCCTAAAAAGCAATTACAGTAAAAAGCCTTTAAAACTCAAAAGCTTCTGGTCCGAAAGCAAAGCCAAAAAGCTGCCAGCGTAAATCACGGAAATCCGTACAGCCTGCCACGTCATCAGCCAGAGCAAAACGCGGAAATCATACAACCTGCCACGTCATCATGCCAACGCAATTTTCCGAAATCTGCCACGCTGCCCTTAGGGTTAGAGTTAGCGTTAGGGTTTCTACAGTTTTAGGGTTAGGGTTTCAAGAATTAGGGTTTGCAGGTTTTAGGGTTAGGGTTTCCAAAATTAGGGTTTTAGAAGTTAGGGTTTCTGGCAAAAATTAGGGTTAGGGTTTTTGGCAAAAAACAAGGTTTTGCCCGGTCAGCAGTTTGTTACATCTTCTCTCTCTCTCTCTCTCTGTCTCTCTCTCTCTCTCTCTCTCTCGCTATATATATATATATATATATATATATATATATATATATTTTTTGGATGATGACATATGGGAGTTCTCTAGAGATGGTGACATCATCATTCTAGGGGATTTCAATGCTAGGACTGCCCATCATCAGACAGTATTTTAGGATACTTCAGAGGAGATGCTGAGAGAGTTGGATGCTGCAGAGACAGGCCTATCCAGACTATCACAGGATGGAGAACACACTGAGTATGGACGACACTTGATAGACATGGGGACTGCACATGGATTGGCCATCTTGAATGGCCTACAGAGATTTCTCGCTTCAGGGGGTTTTACATGCTTTCCACACAGACATGGAGCTAGCACAGTGGATTATGTCATGGCACAGCCGAGCCTCATCTCTAGTATCCAGGATCTCACGGTTGGACCCAGACCTGTTGGTGTGGCAGTCGATCATGCTCTTGTGTCAATGACCATCTCTTTTCAGTTTAGTGTAGCACACATGTCACAAAACGGGAGCGTGCAGGAGCACTTAGAAAATAAAATACTTCGCAAATGTGAGAGAAGGGAGAAGATCGACACAGTATTGGGGACCAAAAGATGGGCTGGTCCCCCCCCCCGTCAAGAGTATTCTTTATTCAGGGAGAATTCATATACAAGCACGAGAACCCGAGGAAATCCCTCTGTTCTGTAATCTTAGACCCGAAGGTCGTTCTTTCCCGTAAAAGGGCTTGGGCACAAGGCCGTTCTTTCCCGTAAGGGACTTGGGCGCGAAGCCGTACTTTCCCGTAAGGGACTTCCCGTGAGGGAGGATTCCTGCAAAACAACCACACAAAACAATACTCGCGATGTGTAAACGACAAATTATACCTGTTGCTCCTCGCTCGAGAAAGCGACTTCTGCACTCCGTCGACACGAACTCTCGCAGATTTCCGTCGCCGGTACTTGCTCCAGAATCCTCAGCGCTAACTCCTTCTGCTGCTCCTGGCCCCCCCCTAAAACTGGAACGCTTGCTGCCTTTTTATAGGCCCGGGCACCCGGCGGAAATAGGGCACAAAAAGCAGAAGCTCTAGCGCTTCTAGAGAGAGGAGAGAGAAAGCTCGCTGTTTCTGGAGCTTCTAGAGAGAGAGCTCGCTGTTTTCAGCCCTGCATAGCTTATTAGCGCTGGTTTTTCTTTTTTAGAAGAGCCTTGCTTTATTTTATTATAAGAGGCCTGGTCACTTAAAAGTGACCGGCCACTTTATAAAATAAAGTGTGAACCTGTTCAAACTTTAAAAACCACTCAGTGAGTTAGAAACAATGCGACACAAACACATTCCAGGCGTCCCCGGGTGCAGAACACGGCCAAAGATGCAATGCAGACACAGACTCCTCGCGGGAAAGCATCTGCCCTCCCGCGAATGTTCCTGCTTTTCGTAAAAAGCTTCATTGAACCCATCTTTATTCTTGTGCTTGCGTTCTTACGAGTATTTTCTTACTCAGTTCGGATTTCCTCCTTAGCCTACGGAATGCCCCCTTACTGATGCACCCGTCACCCATCATGTGACGCATCAGGGGCACTCGTAACCCGGCCCTTTCCACCGAACTTACGGAAACTCCTTCGCGATGTTTACCATCACCCATCAAATGACACATCAAAGTTGTCCGTTCTTGATGGCACTTCCTGTAGCTACAATCTTTTAACAGTTCTTAGTGTACACAATAAAATATCCTAGAAAAAGAGATTAATCATTAAAAAAATTTAGAAAATAGTCCAATTAGCAACATCCCTCTGGCTTCTAAACAGTTGACCTCAACTGTAGTGCTTGGACATATACCTCCAGTATCTCGGGATAAGCTGCTAATTCCTCTTGCATCATCCACTGAGCATCTAGATTCGAATAGTTCTTAAACTTAACCAAATACTTCCGTGTTATTTTTCCGGACTTGAGAGGCCGCTCTTGATGACTTACTATCTGCTCCGGTTGGAGTATTTCTTCTGTTTCCTCAACCTCAGGAAGTTTCTCAGCACTAGGCTGGCTCGGAGGCGGTCCCACATACGGCCGGAGTAAACTGACATGGAAAGCATTATGGATCCTCCAATTAGGCAGTAGCTCTAATCGGAAGGTGACATCATTCACTTGCTCAGTGATCTTAAACGGCCCATAATAACGGGTAGAAAGTTGTACCACCTTCCCCTTATGAGACGCTTGTTTCTTAAGTCTTGCCTTCTCAAACTTGAGTAAGACTAACTGTCCGACTGTTAAGTCTAGATTCCTCCTGTGCTTGTCTGCAGCTTTCTTATGCTTTTCCTGAGAGCGTAGAATAGCTCTCCTAACTTGCTCGTAGGCTGTGTCCAAATCCCGGACAAATTCATTTGCTGCAAAGATCTTATCCTTAGTTAAAAGGATCGGTGGAAGCAAGGGCTTACCATAGAGAATCTCAAAAGGTGATTTCCCCGTCAATGAGTGTATGGTATTGTTATACGCATACTCGACAAGAGGCAAATATCTCTCCCAGTCAGATTGCCGGTCTGACACATAAGCTTTTAACATATCTAATACTCTGGAATTGGCTATCTCACTTTGCCCGTCCGTTTGAGGATGGTAGGCAGATGAAAAATTCAACTTCGTACCAAGATTATCCATCAAGGCACGCCAAAAATTTCCTGTCATGCGAGGATCTCGATCACTCACAATAGACTTAGGCATTCCATGATGCTTAAAGATCTGTGCCAGAAAGACCCTAGCCATATGATCTGCTTTGATCGTTTTCTTGACTGCTATAAAGTGTGCTTGCTTGCTAAACCTGTCCACAATGATCCAGATCGCATCATTTCCAGTCTGAGTTCTAGGGAGGTCCATGATGAAGTCCATGGCAATACTTTCCCAAGGTTCATTAGGCACAGGCAATGGTTGTAGCAACCCAGGCGTCTTATGCCGATCATACTTCACTTTTTGGCAAACCAAGCATTCCCTGACATACTTATCAATGTCTGCTTTAAGGCTAGGCCGAAAGAAATATCTTTCCATTGCTAAGGTCGTAGGGAGAATACCCCGATGACCCGCATAAGGCAAAGCGTGTGCTTCATCCATGATCTTCTTTCTTAATGGTTCCGCCACACATATGGCCTGATGGTGGTAGAGATAACCGTCCCGAATGGAATAGGGAAACTCATTCTCTCCACGATGTAGCTTTCCCCAAACGGTGGAGAAGTCTGGATCATTCGGATACAAATCCGGTAGTGCTTCTAATTCTTGGTGATACCCCGAAGTGATAGCGTTCACCCTTGGCCGCCTAGACAAGGCATCCGCAACCACATTCTTACTCCCAGCCGTGTGAAGGATCTGGAAGTGAAACATAGACAAAAAGTTTGCCCATCTCATCTGCTTCTCAGATAGTTTCCTTTGCGTAAGAAAATACCACAAACTCTGGTGATCAGTCTTGATCACAAAATCCGCTCCTAGAAGATGGTGCTTCCAGTTGGATAAGGCGTGAATCACAGCCGTGAGTTCCTTTTCGTAGATTGATGCATGCAACTCTGCATCCTTAAGCCATCTGCTTTCGTACGCCACTGCATGGCCTTCTTGGTTTAGCACTGCTCCGATGCAATCGCCTGAAGCATCGCAGTGAACCTCAAATGGTTTCCTTAAGTCAAGCACTATCAGAATAGGTCCATGGCTTAGCAAGTACTTGAGCCGATCAAAAGCTCCTTGTTGTCTCGATCCCCATCTGAAAGGAATCTTCTTCTTTGTCAAATCATGAAGTGGTCCTACTACATGAGCAAATCCTCGGACAAACCTTCGATAATACGAACATAATCCCAGGAAGCTACGTACATCATGTACCGTAGTGGGAATAGGCCAATCTTCTACCACTCGGATCTTGGCAGGATCCATACTCACTTGATTGTGAGAGACTATATGGCCGAGATAGTGTATCTCTGAGAGAAAGAACTCGCTCTTCTTTGCATTCACATGCAACTCATGCTTTCGCAATTCTTGAAACACTAGGTCCAAGTGCTTCAGATGTTCCTCTTCTGACTTAGAGAAGAGGAGTATGTCGTCAAAGAATACTCCCGTAAAAGCTCGATACGGGCTAAAATGCGGTCCATCATGCGATTGAACGTCGCAGGAGCATTGGTCAAGCCGAAAGGCATACCAAAAATTCATATAGTCCAAAGGTTGTGCGGAAAGCAGTCTTATGGACATCCTCAGGGGCGATCCGTATCTGATGATACCCACTCTTTAAGTCTATGCATCTAAAGACACTTGCACCCTGCAACTTATCAAGTATATCATCAATCCGAGGGATCGGAAAGCGATTCTTGATCGTGATCTTGTTTAAAGACCTATAGTCTATGCACATTCGAAACGTGCCATCTTTCTTCTGCACCAGTAGAGCTAGAGAGCAGTAGGGTGAAGCACTTGGCCGTACTAACCCTTTCTCTCGAAGCTCGTTGACTTGCTTCAAAATTTCCTCTTGCTGAGCAAGACTCACCCGATAAGGGGGTTGATTGGGAGGCGAGCTACCCGGTATGAGATCTATGCGGTGATCTTCTGGGCGTACCGGAGGTAGTTCATCAGGGAGTGTTTCCGTGAAACAATCTTTGTACTTTTCAATAAATTGAAAACACTTAATTTACAGACTAGAGAGTGAATCCCCACTAGTTTTATCCTTCTCACGTGCAAAAATCAAGTAAGCAGAAACACACTTCTTCATTTCTTTCTTAATGGAGATATGACTTACAATTGGGAACTGCCAATCTCCTACATCAGCATGAATCTTTATTTTCTTACCCCCATGATCAAAAGTGAGGGTCTTTTCCACATAATCGGGGATAGGTGTCATGTGGAAGTGCCATGGCATACCCAAGATGATATCACATCCCTCCATGGGTGCCATCAAAAATGATTCGCGGTCCTTGTACTCACCAATCCGAAGATTGAGCTGTCCTTGCACGGGAGTTGCATTGGTTGTCAACCCCTCGAATGCCGATCTGGATGTAACCGGTGTGCCAAGCTGAGCCGGTGTGAGGCACAAACGTTCTGCAATATCCAGGGAGATGAAGTTATACGTGGATCATAAAGAATCAATACTCGCTGGTTGTTCAAAGACCCCCAGCCCTTCAGAAGCTGACGCTTCCCTTTCTCCGTTTCTGTGTTTCCTTGAACATCTGGAATTGAGTTCGAGCTTGGTGGAGCGGGTTCCTTCCTTGCTTTATCTTGCCTTGTAGAGGCTTGTTCTTGCCGTTGCTACTTTAGCGGGCAATCCGGTTTCATATGTCCTTTCTCGCCACAGTAGAAGCATCTTCCTTCCTCTCTGAAGGTTTGAAGTTGAGTAGGAGAAAGATACTTAGTTCGCTTGCCATTGTCCTTTGGCTTCTTAGAATGATCATAGTCCCTAGATGGAGGACGTTTTCTTCCTTGGCCCCCTTGGTCATCGTAGACCCCTCTTTGTCTCGCACGGTAAGTGCTATGCTCCATTTTTCTGGGCGTCCCAGTTGAGTGCAAATCCTCAGCAATGATTGCTGACTCCATCATCCTCTGAAGAGTATCATGCGGATACACTTTCATACTCTTTCGAAGCTGCGGTTGGAGACCAGCTTCGAACTTTCATTTCTTTTCCTCGTCGGCAATCTTCATGAAGGGAGTGACCTTCAGAAGAACCGACCAATACTTGTCCACATAGGTCGTTACTCTTTCATGTTCCTTCTGGGCGAGCTAGTCCCATTCCTTCCGTATGTCCTGCTCGAAGTCAGGCGGAAGAAACTATTCGTAAAATTCAGATTTGAATCTCTCCCAAGTTCTGGCCTGAGAACCTTCCAGAATCTTGGCTAACCACCAATTACTGGCCGATTCCTTGAGGTGCATCCCCACATGGCGCAATTTGGATCTTTCTGTGAAGTGCCCATTGGTAAAGGCGACTTCAAACTGTCTGATGAAGGACAGTGCTTTGGAGATATCTCTCCGTCCGTTGTAGGTTTCAACTTGATGTCCTTGTCGCCCGATTTGAAGACTCTCATGCGATGTTGAGACTTGCGATCATGCTTCTTGAATCGTGGCTTATCTTTAGGTTGATGTAGGGTAGTAGTAGTAGTTGCTTCCTTCTTCTGGCGAGACGATCGAGAAGTAGAAGTATAATCAGGAGACTAAGATGGAGATGAGATAGAGATGTCCTTGCTCTCGTCTAACAAAGAGAGCGCTTTTTCCTGGCCTTTCCTTGGAGTAGGCCGTTCATTCCGATCCAAAGATCCTTTGTGCACCTCGGCACGTTCTTCTTCTCTTTCCTCCTGTGGTCTTACGCCAACAGTGTGGTCTGGATGTCCGGTTGCATTGGTTCCATTCGTTTTCTTCATTCCGCCCAAGAACTTTTGGACCATCTGGCAATAGTAAGATTTGTTGCAAATCCGCAAGCTGAGCTTGCACTTGTTGAAGCTCCTCTTCAACGCTTCTCCCTTGGCTCGACATGATTCTTCCCGTTCTTCCCAGAATCGTCCTTCTTTGCAGAGAAAGAGAGGAGTCCGAGCTCTGATACCACTAACACAAAACGGGAACGTACACGAGCACTTAGAAAATAAAATACTTTGCAAATGTGAGAGAAGGAAGAAGATCGACACAGTATTGGGGACCAAAAGATGGGCTGGTCCCCCCCCCGTCAAGAGTATTCTTTATTCAGGGAGAATTCATATACAAGCACGAGAACCCGAGGAAACCCCTCTGTTCTGTAATCTTAGACCCGAAGGTCGTTCTTTCCCGTAAAAGGGCTTGGGCACAAGGCCATTCTTTCCCATAAGGGACTTCCCGTGAGGGAGGATTCCTGCAAAACAACCACACAAAGCAATACTCGCGATGTGTAAACGACAAATTATACCTGTTGCTCCTCGCTCGAGAAAGCGACTTCTGCACTCCGTCGACACACGAACTATCGCAGATTTCCGTCGCCGGTACTTGCTCCAGAATCCTCAGCGCTAACTCCTTCTGCTGCTCCTGGCCCCCCCCTAAAATTGGAACGCTTGCTACCTTTTTTTAGGCCCGAGCACCCGGCGGAAATAGGGCACAAAAAACAGAAGCTCTAGCGCTTCTAGAGAGAGGAGAGAGAAAGCTCGCTGTTTCTGGAGCTTCTAGAGAGAGAGAGAGCTGTTTTCAGCCCTGCGTAGCTTATTAGCGCTGGTTTTTCTTTTTTAGAAGAGCCTTGCTTTATTTTATTATAAGAGGCCTGGTCACTTAAAAGTGACCGGCCACTTTATAAAATAAAGTGTGAACCTGTTCAAACTTTAAAAACCACTCAGTGAGTTAGAAACAATGCGACACAAACACATTCCAGGCGTCCACGGGTGCAGAACACGGCCACAGATGCAATGCAGACAAAGACTCCTCGCGGGAAAGCATCTTCCCTCCCGCGAATGTTCCTGCTTTTCGTAAAAAGCTTCATTGAACCAATCTTTATTCTTGTGCTTGCGTTCTTACGCGTATTTTCTTACTCAGTTCGGATTTCCTCCTTAGCCTACGGAATGCCCCCTTACTGATGCACCCGTCACCCATCATGTGACGCATCAGGGGCACTCGTAACCCGGCCCTTTCCACCGAACTTACGGAAACTCCTTCGCGATGTTTACCGTCACCCATCAAATGACACATCAAAGTTGTCCGTTCTTGATGGCACTTCCTGTAGCTACAATCTTTTAACAGTTCTTAGTCTTTTAACATGTCTTAGTGTACACAATAAAATATCCTAGAAAAAGAGATTAATCATTAAAAAAATTTAGAAAATAGTCCAATTAGCAACAACACAGGCTACGGACAGCCGCCCCTACTCGCTACACCTTCACGCGGGAGACAGACTCTGTATACATAGATGGGATCTACAGACGCCTATGCACAGAGGAGCCAGGGCGACCTCTCGAGGAGCTTACTACTATATTGACACAGACACTACATGATGCAACAGCAGAGGCATACCCACATACCCAGCCTGAGCAGAGACGCCGTTCGCGGAGCATGCCCCAGAACAGTTGGTATGATGAGGAATGCCGGGACACTAGAGCTAGACTTTAGAGGGAGGTGCTTTTGGGGGACATCACTCACAGATAGTCACAGATTGACTTCCAACGTCGAGTGCGGCGGAAGAAGAGGGCATTTTTGGCTCGGCTAGAGCTGGATCTATATCAGCTATTCTTGAGTCAGGACTCACATGAGGCATGGCGGCTCTTTCAGGAGCACTCTCCCCCCCCCCCCCCCCCCCCCCCCCCCCCCCGCCATCACTTCTACAGAGGATTGGGGCCAGTACGCATCATCTCTGTACACAGTTCCTGAGCAGCCCCCCCTTCCCGACCTCCCGATCCATGCCCACACACATGTGCTTTTTTCACCGCGGAGATGGTGAGGAAGGCCATTGACAGGATGAGGATTGGGAGAGCATACGATCGTGATGGTTTAGTGGCTAGGCATTTCACGCATGCCAGAGATCTACTAGCAGAGCTTCTAGCAGTGATGTTTAACCGTGCCATGTGTGAGGGCTTGCCTGATACTTGGAGCCTATCTACTATTGTACCTATCTTCAAGTCGGGAGACCCTATGGAGCCTGGGAATTATCGCACTATCATGATTGGACACACATTGGCACGGTTGTACGCATCTATTCTTGAGCAACACCTGAGTAGATGGGCAGAGAGGGAGGGGATACGCGCAACCGGGCAGGAAGGTTTCAGGAGGGGTTTTTCTACTCTTGACCATATCTTGACACTCAGAGCCATCATTGAGGAGGGTAGATCGCGTGGGAGACGGATCTATTGTAGCTTTGTGGATTTCCGCAAAGCATTTGACACAGTGCCTAGAGCTAGATTGATGCGCAGATTACAGCAGATGGGAGTACCCACAGAGCTCATTTGGGGGGTCATGGCATTATACAGGTCAGTAGTGGGGCAGGTACGCACCTCAGAGGGTCTATCCACACCGATTCACTCCACTATTGGGGTGAAGCAGGGCTGCCCGCTCTCTCCTACTCTATTTGGTATGTATGTGGATGAGGTTTCTGACTACGTTGAGAGAGATGGTGATAGAGGTGCACAGCTGGCAGGGACATGGATTCCATTATTGTTATATGCTGATGATATTGTGTTGATCTCCGACTCTCCGGAGAGGATGCAACGTCACTTGGATGCTTTGAATAGGTTTGCCCAGGAAAGTGGTTTGTCCGTCAACCTTCGTAAAACCAAGGTCATGGTATTTAATACCACCCTACAGTGGATCAGGAGGTCAGCCCTAGCATTCACATACGGCCAGGAGACTATGGAGTATACAGATGCGTACACTTACCTCGGAGTGGTTTTTAGTGGGCCAGCATTCTCATTGAGGAGGGCAGCAGAGACTAGACTGACCAGAGCCCATGCAGCATTGGATAGATTGGAAAGGATGTGTTCACAGGTTCGGTTTCAGGAGCCTCGGACAAAGCTCTAGCTCTTTGACACTCTGGTGGCTTCTGCATTGCTTTAGGGAGCTGAGATTTGGGGACCTTCATTGGATCATAACGGGAGGACAGGCCGCAGTGATGGATGGGGGGACATGGAGAAGCCTCTGGTCTCTATGATCTCGCGGCTCATTAGAGCCAAGGCCTCAGTACCACGTGCTATTGTTCGAGCAGAGCTAGCGGCCCCCCCACTAGTGGTTGAGGCGCTCACCAGATCTGTCTCCTTCATACACCGCATGTGGGAACTTCCCAGAGACAGATATTCCCGCCTTGCACTTGAGTCCTCTCGACAGTTAGCCATGTAGGGAGATACAGCATGCAGGTATGGGGAGATGACATCATGGTTTCAAGCGCATGGGTTCAGCATAGACAGATTGCCTCCCTTCCAGTACTCACTGGATGCACCCTCTCTGACTCTTACACAGTCCGAGATCACCAAGCTCATCCGCCAGGACTTGACTCAGCTAGACACCAGGAGGACATGGATACAGCCAGCACAGGAGCTGGGCACGAAGATGGCTTTCTACAGAGAGCAT
Organism: Adiantum capillus-veneris; assembly: GCF_014529385.1. Classification (NCBI taxonomy): domain Eukaryota; kingdom Viridiplantae; phylum Streptophyta; class Polypodiopsida; order Polypodiales; family Pteridaceae; genus Adiantum; species Adiantum capillus-veneris. The sequence goes on along the minus strand of NC_140944.1, from coordinate 71,536,407 downwards.
CTCCTCCGGCTTACGGTTGATGGTTTTGTGACGAGGCCCAGATACATGGACACCCACTTGTCTCATGGGGTACGATGTGCTATCGGCCAGATACGCACATCTTCACACCAGCTGCGGATCGAGACTGGGAGATACAGCGGAGTACTAGCAGAGGCCAGGACATGCCCCCTATGTGACATCGAGCCTGAGACAGAGTTGCACTACACAAGGCCACTGCCCCGTGTACTACGAGATACAAGGCCGCTTCCATTGCTTGTTCAGAGAGGGCTTTGGACCATTCTCCAGAGTCATGCAGTACGAGGATCAGAGATGCTTGGGTTTGTTTTTGCTCGAGCTACGCAGACACAGAGAGAGCTTGATGAGAGGAGAGGCTAGCCAGTCTCAGAGACAGATCACAGATTTCTTTAGAGCTGCCACTGGACACCCGGAGGAGTTACTACCACAGCAGAGCTCGTCGTCTCACACCAAAGGCACACTGATAGACCGAGCGACTGAGCTGGGGAGATCCAGATGCCCACGACTGCGGAGGACTACACAGCATCGGCGGAGGCTGCATCAAAGGATTCGGATCACTTTGGCTCGACATGCACAACGCCCGGTCAGACTACTGACCATGGAGGAGATTGATGAGATCCGCCAGCGACCGATACTGGATCTCTTGTGATCTAGCTATCCCAGCTAGCTTCTTAGTTCACACCTAGTAGTTTAGGATTCCATAGTATTTTATTGTGACATTTGTCATTTCATTTTTGTCATCTTGTTACTCTGACTTTGTATCAGATCCACCACATTGTAACTTTCTGGTCTCATAGGTCACTTTGGCCTTTTGAAGACGTTAATATAACATTTCATTTCATTTCATTCTCTCTCTCTCTCTCTCTCTCTCTCTCTCTCTCTCTCTCTCTCTCTCTCTCTCTCTCTCTCTCTATCTCTATATATATATATATATATATATATATATAAAATAAGAAGAGAAAAATAGTATAACCTTTCTATCACCCAAGTGAGGTAGATTGGTTATGCCATTTCCCTCTTGAATGACAGGTCTTGAGTTCAACCCTCGTCGGATAGATCTCTAAGGTCTCTTGGGATAGTTTCTTACGACGTTAAAATTCACTTCTGACTCGGGTGTGTGCGCGCGGGCGCGTGCTGATAAGAAGAGAAAAAAGTGCACTAATAAGAAGAGAAAAATAATATAACCTTTCTATCACCCAAGTGCGGTAGATTGGTTATGCCATTTCCCTCTTGAATAACAGGTCTTGAGTTCAACTCGCCTCGTCAGATAGATCTTTAAGGTCTCTTGGGATAGTTTCTTACGACGTTAAAATTCACTTCTTACTTGGGTGTGTGTGTGCGCGCCAATAAGAAGAGGAAAATGGTATAACCTTTCTATCACCCAAGTGTGGTAGATTGGTTATGCCATTTCCCTCTTGAATGACAGGTCTTGAGTTCAATTCTCCTTGTCGGATAGATCTTTAAGGTCTCTTGGGATAGCTTCCTACGACGTTAAAATTCTCTTCTTCTCGGGTGTGTGTGTGGGGGTGTGTGTGTGTGTGTGCTAATACGAAGAGGAAAATGGTATAACCTTTCTATCACCCAAGTGTGGTAGATTGGTTATGCCATTTCCCTCTTGAATAAGAGGTCTTGAGTTAAACTCTCCTCGTCGGATAGATCTTTAAGATCTCTTGGGATATCCTACGACGTTAAAATTCTCTTCTTCTCGGTGGGGGGGGGGTGGGGGGGTGCGCTAATAAGGGCAGGAAAATGGTATAACCTTTCTATCACCCAAGTGTGGTAGATTGGTTATGCCATTTCCCTCTTGAATAACAGGTCTTGAGTTCAACTCTCCTCATCGAATACATCTTTAAGGTCTCTTGGCATAGTTTCCTACGACGTTAAAATCTTCTTCTCGGGTGTGTGTGTGGGGGTGTGTCTGTGTGCTAATAAGAAGAGGAAAATGGTATAACCTTTCTATCACCCAAGTGTAGTGGATTGGTTACACCATTTCTCTCTTGAATAACAGGTCTTGAGTTCAACTCTCCTCGTCGGATAGATCTTTAAGGTCTCTCGGAATAGTTTCCTACGACATTAAAATTCTCTTCTTCTTCTTCTTCTTCTTCTTCTTCTTCTTCTTCTTCTTCTTCTCGCTCTCTCGCTCTCTCGCTCTCTCGCTCTCTCTCTCTCTCTCTCTCTCTCTTTCTCTCTCTCTCTCTCTCTCTCTCTCGTCGAAACCATAGGCCACCACCTCTATCGCAACTTCTGTCCCTCCAAGGTTCAATGGCGGGCCTGTGGAGGGGCGTTAACCCCCCAAGGTCGCCCTACTCTCTAAACTCAAAGCCACCGACCTGCAACTCTCTCCCTCTCTCGACGGCGCCTTCTCATGTGCGAGCTACGCCAAGTCTCTCTCACCCTGCAAGCGGTCATCTTAACACAGCCTTGACAGTCATCTAGACGCTCTAACTCTCAGTTCTGCAGACGAAGCCCTGACGAGTTACAAGCGTTTCAAACATCAAACGTGAGCTGGACCACGTTCCCATAACCGTAGCTCTAAGCCTCTACTCCCAAGGGCCTCAAAGCAAAGTTACATGGGACGGCGGGTCGGGGTCGGGAACGGGGTCGGGAACGGGGTCAGGACGGCAAAAGTCAGGAAACGGGGACGGGGGTCGGAACGGCAAAAAAAAAAAGAGAGTTTTTTTGGCATTTTTTGACCTACACACATGCCACACACATAGAGCATCACTTTGACCATAAATTTACACTAAATAGACCAAAGAACACGAGTCATATAGGCTGAAATGTGCTAATAAAACATCGATGATCGATGGATACAAAATGAGAAGTGCATGCCACAAGGGCTCAAGAGTCAAAAAGCCTAAAGGACTTAGGACAAGCCTGAGGCCTCAAGGATAACAAAAAGTACAAAGGGCTATGTAGTAGGTAGAGTCGTAGACTCAAGAGTCTAGACTCGAGAGTCGAGTGATCAATGATCATCAAACTCAAGAAGTGCTCGCCTGCTGAATCTCCACATCGTCGTCGTAGTCGAGGTCGTCAGCAACGTATGAGGGCTCCGGCTCGGGAGGCTCGCATTGAGGCTCGAAATCCTCCTCTAGCTCCTCCAAAAGAGTATCGGCCATAGATGGATTCTCTTGTGCCATCTCCCACTCAGTGAAAGGATCTGCCTTGTGTGTGATGCTCTTGGCAAGCATGCACAAGTTAGCGCTCACAAACACCAAATCATTGGCCCTCTGAACGCCAAGGCGATTCCTCTTCTTAGAGGCAATGTGGCTGTACACACTCCATAGTTGCTCCAAGCAACTAGTGGTACATGCTTGGCTAAGGACACGAACAGCCAAGCGCTGCAAATGTGGGCCATCTCCTCCATAGTCCTCCCACCACAAAACCGAGCCAATCTTGTTGCGATCAAGCTGTGCATCTACACATCCATAGGAGCCCTTCTTTTGCCTGTAGTTGAGTAGCTCGTCTCTAATCTTGCGCCTAATGTCACTGCTAGGCTCAAGGCGCTCCAATGCAAGCCGCCATCCTTTGCTCACCTCCTTGTTCGTCTCTTGACGCCTTCCTTGAAACTCAGGGCAAGCACATAAGCTGCCGCATGAAGTGGAGAGTAGTATCCATTCCACCTCGACTCACACAAGCCATGAATCTCTGCATACTGAACAGGGTCAAGCACAAGCTTCTCAAGTGCCTCTATCATCCGATCCATGGCTGCAAGCCATCCACCACTCGAAGTAGGTGTAGAATAGGCCTGACCATGGCGTCAAGAGTCTTCACCTCCTCCCACCAAGCGGCGTCGTCGGCCCATTCTCGGCATTTCAATCCTACTGCTGATGTAGACTCCGGCATGGCCTGGAACTCATCACTGAGAAAGAGGCCCCTTAAGGCTCCGCCACATGTAGACAAGCGGCCTAGCATAAGCCAATTGAATGCAAATCTTGTCTCTGAATATTTGAGCAAAGACAACTGGCTCCTCTTTGAGAATTCATGGCGCACTTTTTGATGGTTGAGCACAAAGGAGACAATTCGAGAGGCGTCACCAATGGTGGGTGAAATCCATGACAAGTTCCCTATGTCCTTGAGGAGGTTATTGAGGCAATGCGCCATGCAAAATGTGACATGGATGCTGGGATACATGCCCTCAATGATAGCTCCGGCTGCCCTATTTGACGCCTCTCCATCTGCAACCATACAAAGGACATTCTCCGGGCCGGTGATCTCTATGGTGCTTGTCCACTCCGCAGCAAGCATCTCGGCGGCCTTGCCACTATCGGATGCATCATGTGACTCCACAAAGTACATCTCCCCCCGAGAGTAGGCCACCACCCCGTGGATAGACCGCTTGCGGGTGTCGCTCCATCCATCTACAAGAAGAGAGACGCCATTGGTCTCCCACAAATCCTTTGTTGCTTGGGCCGCTTGCTCCACGGCAAGCTTCTCTTTGTCAAGAAGGGTGGTGCGAAGCCTCTCCGATGAAGGTGGCACATAAGAGGAGCCATATTCCCCTATTTTCGTAACCATGGTTCGAAAGTATGGAGACCTATCCACACAAAATAGAGCATGTTGCGTTAGTATGGAGAGTCGAGAAATTATAACCCATTATGAATACAAAATGGAAGATTGCAATGTGCATATGCCAAGGGAAACTCACCGCGAAGCATGGAAGGCAATGTGGTCGTGGAAGAAGAATCGGGCAACCGACCTATCTACCTCTTCCTTCAATTTAGGATTCCAATTTTCGTTGAGAGTGGTTTGGCGATGCGGAAGGGAAGAGGACGGTGTAGATCCATGGCTCTTGAAGGTTCGAGAGATGTCGTCAAGGTTGGCTTCCCTTTGCTCTCGCGGTGTCGCCGTGGCGGAGGGATCAACGGCAACAAAACGGCCCCTCTTGGCCGCTTCCGCAACCTCATACACCGTGAGTTTCTCAAGAAGATCCAACCTCTTCTCGGGACCTACATGAGGGCAAAACTTCACCTCGTGACCAGGTTCATGAAGAAGATGGGCTCGCACTTTGTTTGAACCACCCGATCTCTTGTATGGACATAGCTTGCACGTCCATGGTCTTGCACCGCCACCTTTGCCACGCGAGCTAAAGTCGACTTCATCCCACCACGACCACGTTTGCACGGCGGGCCTCCTTCGAGAAGAAGCGGCTTGAGAAGTGGAGTTGGCTTGAGATGACATGATGGTGGAGAGACTCGAGAGAGTAGAGCTTAGAAGTTAGAAGGGTTAGAGGAGAGCTTGTGTGGAGAGAGAGTAAAGGAGAGCTTCAAAGTGGGTAGAAGAGGGAGAGGAGAGCTTCAAAGTTCAAACTTGAGCCTTGAGCTTGAGGGAAATGGAATGAGCTTGAGCCTTGAGCTTGAGGGAAATGGAATGAGCATTGAGCATTGAGACTATGAGTATTAAGAGGCCCAAGGGAGCCTTTTATAGCCTCCCAAGGGCCAAGGCTTAAAAAATATGGCAGTTGGGGCTGTACAGAGCCGTTGCAAACGGTCAAAAACGGTCACTTTTTTGAATCCGACCCCTGCCGTCCCCGTCCGGTCCGTCCGACCCTGGTCCGGCCCCGGCCGTCCCCGGTCCGTCCCCCCTGCGACCCGCCCGTCCGGCCCGTTTTCCGTCTGTCCCTCGGCGTTCCCAGCCGTTCCCGGCCCGGTTACGACCGTTCCCCGGCCCTAGGGCCCGTCCCCCCCGTCCCCTGTAACTATGGTTCATATTGCAATCTACAAGCAAGGTCAGCTTTGCCATAACTCTGTACCGGCCTGCCCACATAAATGATTCATGTCTTCTTTCAAAACACCGATTTCCAGCACACACAAGAGTTTTCTTGAAGTGGCCGCTACGCCCAAGAGGGATCTCAACAGCCCTAGAGGCTCAGATCCAAGAACTCGTTTTGGGGAACGAAGAACTCAAACAACGCCTAAGTAAGCTTAAGGATACGAAGGCAAAGGAGAGCGAAACTCTGCTCATAAAAACACACAAAGTCGAAGCTTCTCTCATTGAGATTGTCAAGGCGGCTCAGAAAGAAGCCCATGTGGCAGAGCATAGGAAGATCGACATTGCAATACAAGAGTTGGGCACGAAGATGGCTTTCTATAAAGAGCATCTTCTCCAACTAACAGAGGATGGATATGTGATCACACCGGCCTATATGGACACTCATTTATCGTATGGGATACGATATGCTATTGGTCAGATGCGCACATCATCGCATCAGCTAAAGATTGAGGCTAGCAGGAGAGTACCAGCGGAAGCGAGGATATGCCAGTTGTGTCATATAGAGCCAGAGACAGAGTTACATCACATTTGTCATTGTCCGGTATACTCTGAGAATCGAGGCCGCTTTCATTGTCTATTCAGAGAGGGTTTTGGACGGTTGGCTAGAGTCATGAGATATCAGGATCAGAGATGTCCCGGGTTGCCACAAGACGGGCACCACGTGCCAATAGAAAAGAACAGACTAAACAGATTTTCAGCACTTCAAAAACAGTTGAACTAAAAGAGAGAGACGACATGCGACATGGAGGGGTGGAATTCCACCCCAGAGAGTATTGGCCCCAATCCTTGGCACCCCTTTCGGTATTTCTTTATATTGCATCATCAAAGTACAAGCCGGTACTCCATCCTTTGCACCTTCGTCCAAAAGCATGCCAGAGATGAGCCCATGGCCTCATATTTAAAGGCCCTAGGCCTAAAAGCAGTTTACATGAAAAGCCTTCAAATTCAAAAGCATCTGGTCCAAAAGCTGCCAACATGATTTACGGAAATCCGTACAGTGCCATGTTAGCACGAGTTAGTGCGAATCGCAAAAATCCGTACAGTCTGCCACGCCAACAGTCAGCGTGAAACGAGGGATTCCGTACATTCTACCATGTCAGCAAGCCAGCACGAAATCCGGGTTGCCCGTACAGGTCTACCACGTTATCAGCTGGCTGCGTATCTTTTGTGTGTGTGTGTGTGATGGTCCTGCTTCATCTTCTGCTGCTTCTACCTCTTCATTAGGGTTTGGGCCCCTCAGTCGAGATCTGCACAGTGGCTCCGTTCTTCAGTGGCTTGACACGTTAGCAGTTTGTTTACCGGTTATTTTTGTTAGAGTTGCGCAGACACAGGAAGAGTCTCTTGAGGAGACCAAGCAGTGGGAGACATTCATAGAGGGAGATCTCTGACTTCTTTAGAGCACAGGCTCAGCAGCCAGATGAACATGCTTCACAGCAGACTTCAAATCCCACTGCTACCATAGCTATATTAGTGGACAGAGCCACTTAGCTCGGGAGAGCTAGACGCCCACATCTATGGGGGCGACCACGACATCGACCGAGGCTCCACCAGAGAATCAGGACTATTCTAGCACGGCATGGGAGACACCCAGTACGACTATTTACAGAGGCAGACATTGAGGAAGCTCTTCAACAACCGATTCAAAACTTTCTCGGACAACATCAATGCCGGGCATCCTCGGTCATTGATGATGATGATGATTTCTGTATGACGAATTTAGTCTTTTAGTTTATTTTTGTACCCAGACATTGTATTAGATCCACAAGGATTGTATCAATTTGGTCTTATAGGTCATTTTGGCCTTTTGAAGACGTTTAATATAACATTTCATTTCATTTCATTTCTCTCTCTCTCTTCATTTTGGCCATTTGAAGACGTTTAATATAACATTTCATTTCATTTCATCTCTCTCTCTCTCTCTCTCTCTCTCTCTCTCTCTCTCTCTCTCTCTCTCTCTCTCTCTCTCTCTCTCTCTCTCTCTCTCTCTCTCTCAACCCTAACTCTACGTTTATCTGAGCAGCGCCGCCTTCTTCTCCAGCCCTCTAAGCCTTCCCTTGGGCGAGGGGCTGCCTCTGGGGAGGCGTTAAGCCACTACCCTACCCCCTGCGTTAAACCAGCACATCCGACTACACTTCTCCTCTTCCAAATCAACAGCTGCGAACATTCTAAAACTACAACCTCAGCCCACTCCGTCTCGGACTCGCAGCATCAGTTTCTCTCTCTCTCTCTCTCTCTCTCTCTCTCTCTCTCTCTCTCTCTCTCTCTCTCTCTCTCTCTCTCTCTCTCTCTCTCTCTCTCTCAGCTCCACCGCTAGTAGCAACTCAACTACGCGATGTTCCTACTGCAAGCCTGCTCTACATTATCGTTGATGGCCGGCTCTGCATATGCTCTCGACGAGCCTCTCCGTGTAATACGTAACGTCACGCCTCATCTCTATTTGATGGGCTGCAGAACAGGGTCTCTCGTACTCAAATCTTGGGGCTTGTCCCCATAGCTTTACCCAAAAGGAGCGCAATCAACCATAAAGGACAGTGTTTCCCTTGCTCTATGGAGGCTTGCCCACATAATAGAGATTTTGGAGTTCCAATGTCCTCCTTCAACACACCCATTTCAAGTGCACGCAAGAGTTTTCTTGCGGTTGCAGCTACGCCCAAGAAAGATCCCACTGCCCGCCAAGATGCAAGGGTCGTGGCCCTAGAGGCTCAAATCCAAGAACTTATTCTTGAGAATACTCAACTCAAAGAACGCCTGAGTAAGCTTGAGGACACAAAGGCAAAGGAGAGCGAACATTTGCTTGCAAAAACACATGAAGTCGAAGCTTCTCTCACAGAGACTATGAAGACAGCTCGGAAAGAAGCCCACGATGCAGTACATAAGAAGATCGACAGTGAAATACAAGCAGCTTTAAAAAAATGCCGGCTACAAGAAGCCATCGGTCTCAAGATTCGGATTGGAGGGCTTTGCTCCCCATGGTGCACCGAGGAGGACCCTCGAAGAAGCCATCACGAAGCTCAATGACATTCTTCAACCAGTTAGCATCGAGCCCGACACTGTCTCTTAGATCAACGATACGCATAGAGGTGTGCCACTTGGTCAATGCATCCTCACTTTCAAAAACAAAGAAGAACGGACGCGACTGCTATGTCAATCCTATTGCCTCAAGGGGACAAAGCTTTGGATCTCCGAGGAATTGACCACAAATCAACTCAAGCTGAAAGCAAGCGAGCTCAAGAAGATGCTTGTAAACAAGGTAAATGGGCAGTCTACCGTGGCGGTAAAGCCATCATCCAGGAGTTCCGAACTCCCAAGCCAGCTCCGCCTCCACTTGACCCTCCTTAGGTTTTGTTATTGTTCTCTTCCTTTTTTCCTTCACCCCCTGATGGACACTCAGTCCTTAACCGATATGTATCTAATGTCTTCACCCCCCAAAACCAGATGTAATGCTTGTTTTGGCCCATGGGTCATATCTGACCTCCGTGGACGATAATGTAATCTCTCTCTCTCTCTCTCTCTCTCTCTCTCTCTCTCTCTCTCTCTCTCTCTCTCTCTCTCTCTCTCTCTCTCTCTCTCGCATTTTTCTTCATTAGTGCCACCTCTACCTGCAGCCTCTCTCGGCACCCATCGCTGTCCTCCATCTGGCGTCTCACCTCCCTCGGAGTTGTGCAACCAGCTGCCCATCCATTGGCCTATCTTTAGCTGCGTTTTCAGCATTGCATCACGGCAGAATTGCTGAGTTCTCAGCACTGCACATCTGCAGTTTTGCAGCCAGCAGTCAGCCCTTAAATCCTCACATCAGGAGTGAAATCAGCCCAAAATCTTCGTCGTGCTGGCCTCTGCAACCCACATCGAGTCAAATAACAAAGGTGCATCAAATCAGCCCCAAAGATGCTTCATCGCAAAGAGTTACCGTGGCTACATCAACCACTCAAGTCTAGTGGAGTGTTGCATTGAGGTATTGCATCATTTAAATTCCATTTACGCAATGGAGAATTCGGATTTCTCAATCTGAATGCAACTAAGAGTCTCTCTGGTGTCAACCTCGCGCTCACCCAAACACTCATCTCCTCGTAACTCCTCAAGATGTTGGCGTATGAATCCCAACGACCCTATAAATCTCATTCCTGGAAGAATAGCGCTCACCGTCTCTCTACATGTCTCTCTGCAAGCATGGGAAGATGCAGTGATGCATGTAGCCAAATAGGTCACTCGATCTGCAGAACTAGCGTGACCAAGCATCCGGAATCGTTGGAACATCCTACAACACCAAGTCAGAGATGCATGATCCTCGTCTAGGCACATAGGAAGTCTCAGATCTCAAATACAAAGAAACTTCAGAGATTAGATAGATTTTACATTGGCGCCTGGGTGGCATCTCATGGTGGGACAGTTACAACTTGGCTCTCTCTCTCTCTCTCTCTCTCTCTCTCTCTCTCTCTATATATATATATATATATATATATATATATATATATATATATATATATATATATATATATATATATATATATATATATATATATATATATATATAGGATGAAGACCTAGAGAGCATATGATCACAAATGCCTGGTAGTAAAGCATTTTATACATGCCAGAGATCTACTTGCAGAGCTTCTAGCAGCGATGTTCAACCGTGCCATGCGCGAGGGCCTACCTGATACTTGGAGTTTGTCCACTATCATACCTATCTTCAAGTCATGCAATCCTATGGACCCTGGCCTGCACTATCATGATTAAACACACATTGGCACGGTTCTATGCATCCATCCTTGAGCAGCAGTTGAGTAGATGGGCAGAGAGAGAGGGTGTACGGGCAGCAGGACAGGCAGGTTTCAGGAGAGGTTTCTCTACTCTTGATCATATTCTGACACTCAGAGCCATTATTGAGGAGGGGAGATCACGTGGGAGACGGCTCTATTGTTGCTTTGTGGATTTCCGCAAAGCCTTCGATGCAGTGCCTAGAGCTAGATTGATGCGCAGACTGCAGGAGATGGGGGTACCAAAGAGTTGATTTGGGGGATCATGGCTGTATACAAGTCAATAGTGGGGCATATACGCACTCCAAAGAGGATTTCTGATTTGGTTCACTTCTCTATTGGGGTGAAACAGGGCTGCCCACTATCTCCTACACTATTTGGCATGTATGTCGTGTAGAGATCTCTTCCAGGGAATTGCTTTTCGAGAACCGAGTTGCGTTTCGAGCGTCGAGACTTTGAAGGTAACGATTTTCATGTTATGATCTCTAAGTATTTGTTTCCAGGTGTACTTCCTCTTAGTGAGGGAGTAGGAGCAAAGGAAGGCATGAGCCTCTGTAGGAGAAAAGCGCCCTGAGGAATTAGAGCGAGATCAGCCTAGGAGTTTCGTACCCGAGTTTGGGAAGTAGATCCACGGATCGGAGAGAGGTAGTCTCTTGAGTTGTGATCCGGGAGTTGAGATTCCCAAGTAAGGACTTTGCGTCCGGAAAAGCAGAGTTGTTCTGCGAGAAGTGGACTCTGGAAACAGTCAGAAAAGAGTTGCAGGATGCCATGCCCTAAGTCTGGAAGGTGAGATCCAGAGGCGAGAACCTTGATTCTACGGAAGTTCCTTGGAAGAGGGTTTTGCATCAAGTCTTATTCTAGAACGAACGTGGTAACACATTCGGTTCAAGTGCTTGTATAGACTTCTCCTTAGTAATAAAGATACTATTACGGGGAGGGGAGACTAGCCCATCTTCTGGTCCCCAGTACTGTGTCGATCCTCTCACTCTCTGCCTCTCTCTCTCTATCTATTTCTCTCTATATCCTCTGGCTTCAGTATAAGTGATAAATCCTATTTATTCGAATGTATTTTATATTGCTATGCGCTCCCGTTTGTGACAGTTGGCAAGGACATGGATCCCATTATTGTTATATGCTGATGATATTGTGTTGATTTCTGACTCCCCGGAGGAGGCAGTGTCATTTAGATGCTTTGTACACATTTGGCCACGATAATGGATTGTCTGTGAACCTGGGGAAAACCAAGGTTATGGTGTTTAACACCACACCACGATGGGTCAAAAGGTCAGCACCGACTTTTACATATCGCGAGGATACGGTGGAGTGTACAGATGCATACACCTATCTTGGGGTAGTCTTCAGCGGCGGACCGGTGTTTTCATTGAGGAGAGCAGCAGAAACTAGATTGACGAGAGCTTATGTAGCCCTTGGAGGATTGGAGAAGATGTGTTAAGATGTGTTCGCAGGTTCAGTTTCAAGAACCTCGAACAAAGGTGTGGCTTTTTGACACTCTAATGGCTTCAACTATGCTCTATGGGGTTCAGATTTGGGGGCCCTCGGTGGACCACCGATAGCATTGATGGATGGAGACGCCTCTAGTCTCTATGACCTCTCCGATGAATCAAGCTAAGGCCTCAGTGCCACATGAGATTATTCGAGCCGAGCTAGCTGTCCCCCCCCCCCCCCCCCCCCCCCCCGTCGTGGTCGAGGCCCTTACTAGATCAGTATCCTTCATGCATAATTTATGGGACCTTCCCACAAATATATATGCTCGGCTAGCCCTTGAACCATCTCATCAGCTAGCGCTACAGGGGGACACAACATGCTGGTATGGGCACATGACATCATGGTTTCAGTCACATGGGCTTCAGCATAGATAGACTGCCTCTGTTCCAGTACTTCTTGGATGCTCCCTCCCTATCTCTCACACGGACAGAGATCACTAGACTCATACGTCAGGATTTGATGCAGCTAGATACCAAGAGCACATGGATGCAGCCGACACAAGAGTTGGGCACGAAGACAGATTTCTATAGAGAGCATCTTCTCCAACTAACAAAGGATGGATATGTGATCATACCGAGCTATATGGACACTTGTTTATCCTATGGGATACGATGTGCTATTGGTCAGATGCGCACATAAGCCTATCAACTAGAGATTGAGACTGGTAGGAGAGTACCAGCAGAGGCCAGGATATGTCAGTTGTGTCATATGGAGCCAAAGACAGAGTTACATTACATTTGTCATTGTCCAGTATACTATGAGATACAAGGCCGCTTTCATTATCTATTCAGAGAGAGCTTTCGACCATTGGCTAGAGTCATGAGATATCAGGATCAAAGATGCCTCGAGTTGTTTTTGCTAGAGCAGCACAAACACAGGGAGAGTCTCAAAGATCAGACAATGGGAGACATTCCCAGAGGGAGATTACTGACTTCTTTAGAGCAAGGACTCAGTAGCCAGATGAGCATGCTCCACAGTAGACCTCAGAGCCCACTTATACCAGAGGTATATTAGTTGACAGCGCCATTGAGCTCGGGAGAGCTAGACGCCCACATCTACGAGGGCGACCATGACATCGACGGAGGCTCCATCAGAGGATTAGGACTATTCTAGGACAACATGGGAGACGTCCAGTACAACTATTTACAGAGGTGGACATTGACAAAGCTCTGCAGCAACCAATGCAGTACGTTCTTGGACTACGCCAGATGCCGGGCATCCTCGGGCATAGGTGATGATGATTTTAGTCTCACTTTACTTCACTTTTGTACCCAGACATTGGATTAGATCTACCAAGATTGTAGCAATCCACGAGGATGATTCTAGTCTTTCACTTTACTTTACTTTAGTTTATGTACCCAAACATTGGATTAGATCCACCAATCAATTTGGTCTCATAGGTCATTTTGTCCTTTTGAAGACGTTTAATTTAACATTTCATTTCATTTCTCTCTCTCTCTCTCTCTGGAAGAAGCAATCACCAAGCTTGATGATATCCTTCAACCGGTTCACATAAAGCCAAAACCATCTCTTGGGTCAATGATACACATAGGAAAGTGCCACCTACTCAATGTTTCCTCACCTTCAAGGACAAAGAAGAGCAACTACGGTTGCTACACCATCTTGCCTCCTCAAGGGAAAAATCTTTTGGATCGCCAAAGAATTAACTACGAATCAACTAAAAACAAAAGCAAGCAAGCTAAAGAAGATGCACGAAGCCCGCAAACAAGGCAAATGGGCGGTCTATCGAGGTGGCAAAGCCATCATTCAAGAGTTTCGAACTCCCAAACCGGCTTCTCCCTCATCCAACCCCTCTTAGTTGTTGTTCTTTTCATTTCTCTTGGCCAATGGACCCTCTGTCACGTGACACATCCAACCCTATGTGTCCGTGGACAAGCTACTTCATAACAAGGGTTCCGTCAGTCCAGTCAGTCTAGATTAGAAGTGTTATGGCACTTTTGTGAGTCTCTTCGCAGACCGTGCATGCCCACGCACGTAGTGTAGATGCATATCCTCTGGCTGCACACAACATGATCATAAGCATTCCCATCAGAATCCTTCAAGGGAATTTTCTAGTGTATTTTACCTATTTTCCCTATTTTTGACAATTTTCACTTATTATTTTAAGTGACTTTTATTGGGAACTAGGTAGGGCAAATTGGGTAAGATAATATATAAGCAAACCAAGGCTAGCACTATTTGGCAGATGAGGAAGGAGAACACAAGCCCTCGATAGCACGTTCCCCCTCTCTCCCAGCAAGACTCCCACCCCTTGGGCGATTCCTTCACAGCAGGCAATCCCCCATATCTAGCGTTTCCTCACTAAGGCTTCATCGCCAGCAACTTCCAGCACTTGGCGTTTTCAGCCACAGCACCCTCACCAAGTCTCCTCAGCCCTAGCGTTTTTCATCCAAGCACTTGTCGCCACAGATCTCAGCCCTTGGGTGTTTTCAGCAGGCCTTTGTCGCCCTCTTTCCATAGCCATTTCAGCCTCACAACAGCTGCAGAATTTCAGCAATAAAGACCTGCAAATCAGCATTTTTCCATAGCGTTTTCAACCGTAGCAGTTTTCAGCCCCTGGCGTTTTTGGACAGCAGGACAAAAGCATCAGATTTCAGCCCTTAGATCGGTCCTCGCCATCCCCGTCGTCAACATCGATCTAGCCTAGACTTGCATCAGTCACATGCACCCATTTTGTACCAGTTTGTGCAATCAATCGTAGACCACTCTCGCCAACGAGAGTGGGGCCTTCGGAGGAGGGTTTTACATCTCTAGTGTCGTATTTCTCTTCTCTCTCTATCTCTCAGTCTCATACACTTTCACACACAGTGTCCATCCACTTGTTTGTGATCATTGCACTCTCTCATTAAGAACGGAAGGCTCCCCTTCCATAAGAACAAAAAGGAACCTTGAGCACAATACGGAGCACTCATCTTGAGAAAGAACAACATTTACTCCGCTACACCTTACATTGGTATCAGAGCTTTGGCAGTGTTCGGTATCACTCAAGGAAAGAACCACAAGAATTTTTTTGCTTGTTGCGGTCGCACGAACCCAAGTTCGCTTGGGCGTGTTGATTCCTAATCGTGTTTTTGAAGAGTGACAGGAATCCCAAGAAAGAAGGGCTTGTCCAGCCTCCCCTTGTGCCTCTTTTCACTCATTGAGAGCGGACCGTGCACTCAGCGGCCGGCCAATCGACGTGAGGTGGGAAAAAGCAACCTTGGTGTGAGCGCAAGGCCGCCAAGGGGTGCGCCCTCGCAGAAAAGAGCAGAACTCGGGTGAAGAGAAGATCCTTCTCTAACACAGATTGCAAGCAAAAGAAGACCCTCAAGAACCCAAGAACCCAAGTTCCTCGTGAACTTAAGAACCAAAGATCATAGTGCATGGTCATCACCCGAAGCGGAATGGATACTTCGCATACAGGTGGTGAGCATGGGAGTGGCGAAGAAGAGTTTTCCTCACCAGAAGGTTTTCCCGACCCTCCCCCTTCCCCATCTATGCCACAAGTTGTACCAAATCCTATGGAGGCGATGGTCAAGTCGATGATGGAGATGATGGCACAACAACAAGAAACGACTCGCGTTGCAATGGCACAACTAGAAAGAAAAGCAGAATGACAGGAAGCCTTGGAGCATGAACGCCAACTCAGACAAGACACCTTGGAGCGTGAACGCCAACTCAGACAAGACACCTTTGAGCGTGAGCGTGATCAAGCGCGCGTGGTGGCCGAAGAACGACAGGCCGAGCGTGCGGTACAGAGTGAACAACGCATGCAAAAGTTGGTACGACATGTTCTCGCTTCGAAGTCCAAGCCAGCCAAAGATGTTGGTAGTTCCTCAAGTGGCGCAAGCCGCGATTCAGACTCCAAAAAAACGGTCACAGAGAAGTTGACTTTCAATAAGTATGCTAGTAAGATGGATGCTACGGTTATTCATTCTTGGTTGCATCAATTTAATGCTTATTTTGTGACAACTAAGACAGGAAATAGCAAAGTTTTGACGGCAGCCATGTACCTTGCCGGTGATGCCATCAATTGGTACCACGCATGGCAAGAGGCACAGTTAGCCGTGCACCTAGAGGAAGCCGACGAATTCATGCCCTTTCCTTTAGTTGGGCTGATTTCCAAGACAAGCTCAAGGCGCGGTTTATGCCTCCTCAGTACCTAGCACGATTGAAAGAAGATTGGCGCAATCTCAAGCAACATGGTATGCCAGTCATGTCTTTTTCTAACCGTGTTTTGCAGCTCGGCACTCAATTACGCAAATCGGATGATGAGCGCAAAGAGGCTTTCCTGTTTGGGTTAGACGAATACATCAAGTTTGATGTAGAAGTCTTGACCCCGCGGATCTCAACAAGGCGGTAGCGATTGCTCTCTCCCAAGAGATGAAGCACAACAAGGGAAAGCCTAAGGAGAACAACACTTCTCGAGGAACATCTCAGAATTCTTAGAACACGCAGAATGGTAAGAATGGTAAGAATGGTAATTCTTCTAACCCTTCTTCCTCTAATTCCTCGGAGAAGAACTCTAACAATGAATCTAAGGGTAGAGCTAAAGCACCTGCAAAATCTAAGCTAACCCCAGATAAAAAAGCTAAGGATTTATGCTAAGGAAGGTAGATGTTATCAATGTCACGTCAAGGGTCACATTAAGAAGGCTTGTCCTAAGACAGCCCCACCTAAAGAACCAAAGGCACCCGCAGCAACCACAGGGTCACATTAAGAAGGCTTGTCCTAAGACAGCCCCACCTAAAGAACCAAAGGCACCCACAGCAGCCACAAGCACTTTAATGAACCAAGTTGAATCTTCTCATGTCTTTGACACACACATTGATGAGTCTCTCATGAAGTGTTATGGTCATGTAAAGGGTCAGCGTTTTATCATATTGTTTGATCCAGGCAGTATGCATGATGTGATTAGTGCCTCTTGTTGAGAGAGCCCGCCTAGAGGTTAGTCAGAAATATCCTCTCCAGGTTTCTGGCTTCGCTCCTGGTATGGACTCTCTCATCACGAAAGAGTGCCTTGATGTGATGTTACCGTTCAACAAGCTGCTTTCCGTCGGAAATTTCTTGTGTCTCCTCTCTCAGGATGTGATATGCTTTTCGGCATAAGATGGTTTCGTGAGCATAACCCTCTCATTGATTGGGAGGCTAACACTCTCACATTAAATGCCAAAACTGACTCCCCCCTCATCATTCGTGCTTCGGAGGGCTTGCATTCTTTGCCTCTCATCTCTCATGTGCAGCTAAAGCGTGAATTATGACGAGGAGCACAAGCGGCATTCAGCTATGCTGCTCCAGCTTCCCAGAGCATTCAGCTCCAGCTAAGTATTCAGATTTGTTTACCAAGTTTAAACATCTCTTTTTGCAGGATGATCTTCCACCTCGTCTCCCACCCACCCGAGCGGCCGGAGGACCATCGCATCGAGCTTATGGAGGGGGCACAGCCTGTCAGTAAGGCTCCCTATCGTTTGAACAAGACACAGGAGGAAGAGTTAGAGCGACAACTCACGGAGTTGGTGGCTAGAGGATTCATACGTCCTAGTCTAAGTCCTTTTGCTGCTCCTATTTTGTTTGTTCGCAAGAAGGATGGTTCGTCTCGTTTGTGTGTTGATTACAAGGCATTAAACAAGATGACCGTCAAGAACAAGTTTCCGATGCCTCGCATTGAGTATATCCTAGATAGGCTCAATGGGGCAAAGGTTTTCAGCAAGGTCGATCTCAAGAGAGGATACCATCAGGTACGGGTATTCAAAAGCGACATCTTCAAGACCGCTTTTCGCACTAAGCGAGGGCAATGGGAGTATATTGTTATGCCTTTTGGATTGACAGGTGCCATGGGTACATTTAATCGTCTCATGGTAGGTCGTTTCGGCGATATGGTCGGTGTATGTGTGTTCATCTTTTTGGATGATATCCTCATTTTTTTTGCATCGTGGGAACAGCATGAAAGGGATGTCGAAAGGATACTAACCCGTTTGGATGAGTGTCAATTATACATTGCAGCTAAGAAGTCAAAAAATTTTCTTACTGAAGTCACTTATCTGGGTTATATCATTTCTGCAGAAGGTGTCAAGCTAGATCCCGCGAAGATGGAACAGGTTCGTAATTGGGATTTGCCCAAAACTGCATATGATGTGCGTTCTTTCCTTGGTTTATGTCAAGCATATAGTTCACACATAGAGAATTTTGCACGCATTGTTGCACCTATGACTGATGTTTTGAAAGGGGTAAAGACTCGCCGTCGGCGCGTAGACTTGCTCAAATCAGCCATTGAGGCTTTCGCAGCTCTCAAGGTTGCGGTGACAGAAGCACCGTGTCTTATCCTTGCCTCTTGGGATGATCCCTTTGAGGTGTGGACGGATGAGAGCAATGTCGCCATAGGCGCTGTGCTTCAACAGCATGGTCGTCCAGTAGCTTTCCTTAGCCAGAAGCTCAATAGTGTAGAGAAGAACTATTCAATTTATGATAAAGAACTTTTGTCTGTCATTCACTCTCTTAAGCATTGGAAGCATTTTCTTTATGGTAGAGAGTTTACAGTTTGCACAGATCATCAAGCCCTCAAGTGGCTCCAGTCTATGCCTAGTGCACATTGAAGTGATCGCTAAGCACGGTGGTCACAATTTTTTGAGCAATTTGGAGGTTTGATTGAGTATGTGCCTGGAAAAGCTAACCCTGTTGCAGATGCGTTTGAGTCGCAAAGGACAGATTTTGGCTCTTGAGTCAAGATCCACATTTTCTATTCAGGATGAGTCTTTCGACAGCATGAAGAATTAGTATGCGGATTCCGAGTTTGGTAAGCATTGGTTGCAGGCTCTTGCTTCCCAAGGGCAAAGCAACTATCTCATTCGTGATGGTTTTTTGTATTTTCGTCAACGTTTATGTGTGTTGCCCTCTCTCAGGCCAACCATATTGCATGATGCACATGATTCTCTCACGGGTGGGCACAGGGGAATGAACACCACTCTGAAAAAAATTGAAAGATTCTTTTATTGGCCTAAAATGCGAAAGGATGTGTTTCGTTATGTCACACAGTGCACTATATGTCAAAAAGTAAAAGCTCCTTGGGGTAAGCAGCAAGGCCTCTTGCTTCCGCTGCCTATTCCCGAGGAACCTTTTCAAGATATTTCTATGGATTTTGTGACTAACCTTCCACCAAGTTTGCATTCAAGCAACACTCAATGTTTGAACAATTGTCGATCGTTTCAACAAGTTTTGCATGTTGATTCCTTGTAAAGCCACAGTTATTGCACAAGATGTAGCAGGGCTGTTCATTAAACATCGGTACCCCCTCTGTGGTTTGCCAAAATCAATTGTTTCAGATAGGGATGTTAAGTTCACGTCCAATTTTTGGCGCGCACTCTTTGAAAATTTTGGCACTAAGTTGAATTTTTCATCGGCTTTTCATCCACAGTCAAATGGTCAAATAGAGATTTACAATCAATTGGCTTTTGATGTTTTAAAGTCATATGTGCATGATCAGCAGTATCAGTGGGAGCTCTATCTCCCATTGGTTCAAGCTATTTTGAATGACTCTTTTTCTTCTGCCATTGGTCGAACTCCGTATGAGGCAGCTTTTGGCCGTCCCTTCCAATCACTTTTGACTCACTCGGTCAATCAAATGCCTGATGCCAATGTTGAAAGTCAGTCATTGGATGAGATTTCTGAGAGTGTGAAGCTTCGGCTAAGCAAGGCTCAGGAATCTTATTCACGGCAGGCTAACAAGCATCGTCAGGACGTTTCGATCAAGGAAGGAGATTGGGTGTATTTAAGAATCATAAAGCAATATCTTAAGCAAGTTGGAAAGAAGTGTCCCAAGTTGTCTTTTCGTATGTATGGTCCATTTCCAGTCATTAAAAAGATCAATGAGGTTTCAATGAAATTGCAGTTGCCTAACTCATGGTCAATGCACAAAGTTTTCCATGTTTCTTGGTTGAAAGTGTCTCAAGGAACACCTCCAAAGGACATTTCGGAAGAAGAAGAACCGGAGATCATCGATGAAGCTGAAGTCATGGAGCCGGAGCAAGTGTTGTTGCATCGGTTTCGACATGGTTCGAAGAAGCAAGTGAGACAATACTTTTTGAAGTTCAAGGATCGAGGGACCCACGAAGCGGTGTGGGTCGACGAAGAGTTTTTCAAAGACTATCCAGAGTTGTTGGCAGACTACAAGGAAGCCATGCAGCTCGGTACCAGTACCTCATTTTAAAAAGGAGGGGATGTCATGTGACACATCCAACCCTATGTGCCCGTGGACAAGCTACTTCATAACAAGGGTTCCATCAGTCCAGTCAGTCTAGATTAGAAGTGTTCTGGCACTTTTGTGAGTCTGTTCGCAGACTGTGCATGCCCAGGCACTTAGTGTAGACGCATATCCTCTGGTTGCACACAGCATGGTCATAAGCATTCCCATCAGAATCCAATCCTTCAAGGGAATTTTCCAATGTATTTTACCTATTTTCCATATTTTTGACAGTTTTCACTTATTATTTTAAGTGACTTTTGTTGGGAACTAAGTAGGGCAAATTGGGTAAGATAATATATAAGCAAACCAAGGCTGGCACTATTTCATAGATGAGCAAGGAGAACACAGGCCCTCGGCAGCAGGTTCCCCCTCTCTCTGAGCAAGGTATGATAAGGAGTGTAGAGAGACGAGGATCAGATTACAAAGAGGTGCTCATGGGTACTACTACACATAGACAAGTCACGGAATATCTTTTGCCGCCTAGTGCGACCAAAGAAGAGGGCTTACCTATCTCAGTTAGAGCGTGATCTGTATCAACTGTTTATGAGTCACGACTCTAGTGAGACATGGAGGCTTTTCCATGAGCACTCTCCACCGCCGGTCATCACTTCCAAAGAGACATGGGGGGAATATGCTACATCTCTCTCTACAGCATCGGGGCAGCCACCTTTGCCTGACCCTCCAAAGGCATGCCCAGAGACATGTACCTTCTTTATTGCTGAGAGGGTAAGGAAAGCCATTGACAAGATGAAGACAGGAAGAGCATAGGATCATGATGGTTTGGTATCAGAGCACTACATTCATGCCAAAGATATGCTTGCAAAGCCTCTTGCTATGATGTTTAATAGAGCCATGTATGAGGGTTTTCTTGAAACCTGGAGTATGTCCACGATTGTGCCTATCTTCAAGTCGGGAGATCCTATGCTTCCCGAGAATTACCGCACCATCATGGTTGGTCACACTAGCTAGGCTATATGCATCAATTCTTGAGCATGAGTTGAGTAGATGGGCAGAGAGAGAGGACATATGTAACAGACTTGGACACTCCAAGTCAAGAATCAACCGCGTCAGCACCAAATAACCACTTCAAAACAAGTCACAGATCACAATAGATGTACACTGGCCCGGCGGAGTTCCGTGCCTAGAGATATTGGCCCCAAAGACTAGCGCCCCTTTCGGTATTTCTTTTTGTATTAATCAATCATCAAAGTACAAGAGAGTGGCTCGGGGTTCACTCTCAGACTCTGCGTCCAGATGCTCTGCGAAGTGAAGCCCTCACCACTTATTTAAAGATACAAGGGATGCCCAAAAGCAGAGCCCCAAAAGCTTCAAATCAAAAGTAATTGCTCTCTCTCTCTCTCACAGAGAGTCAAAACTTGAAAGCAAAAGCATTCTCTCTCTCTTTCTCATTAGGTAGAGAAAAAGCAAAATTTGCGTCGCTCATCTATCTAAAATATATATTTTTTTATTTTATTTTTTTTTTATTTTTTTTTTTTTAATAAGCCTCAACGATTTCCGGAAATTAGGGTTTCCGGTAGAAATTAGGGTTTCTGCTGTCCGCCACATCCTCACTTTGTGACATACCCCCCTCTTGAAAGCATTGTAATCGACCGCGATTACCCCTGCAAAACCGACAAAATCCATAAACCATCTTAGCAGACACTGACTGTTAGTACCTACGTACTAGGAACACACATCTAGCACATGTACAAAATCGACAGTCACATCACACGACATCACAGGACATCACCAGACATCACAGGACATCACATGACATTCAACATTCATTCGGATCTTAGACCATGATTTATCGGCAATGTAGCTAGCAATCACATCTAGGTCCAATCGGGACCTCAACGATGTCCGATTGACTAACCCCTATTGCAACCATGTCTATTCGAGATCAATCGGACCAAAATGATGCAGTCATTTTGTCTATCAGTTCCAGCACTCGCAAGAAGTCAAGAACAAATCAGTATCATTATCAGGAATTCCATTTCATAAAGTCATACAGCAGAATACTGTCAGCTCTCAGTATCCCTGAAGCTCAAAGAGACATCAGTGACTCTAGTATCTAAATCAAGGCATCTGTTGACAAGGGAGCGGAGTGACTCCCCTCTTGTGCATCCCACTGCACCAGATCTCCGGCCAAGCTGAATTCTGGGTTCCGTTTGGAGTAGACTATGCTAAACCAAAACATCGAGGTAAAGTTTCACAATCCAAGGAGTATCTGCTAGGTCCTCCTCCTCCATCCACTTCGCATCAAATGCAGGAAAGTTCTTGAACTTAAGCAAGAACCGCCTTCAGACTTTACCTTTCTTCGTATCGTTATGTGCCAAAATCTGTTAAGAAACAAGGATCTCCTCCTTTTCTTCCACTTCGGGTTGCTCATCAAGCACATCACCCTTAACAGGTTTCAAGAGACTCACATGCAATGCATTGTGAATCCTCCAAGTATCTGGCAGTTTCAATCGGAAGGAGACATCATTTATCTTGTCATCTGGAAAGGTCCTTGTATCGCATACTAAGTTTTGAAAAAAGCCTCTCCTTTCCCTTTTTCTTTCGTAGGCGTGCCTTCTCAAAACGTAAGAGCACCCAATCATCCTCCTTCAATTTCAAGTCGCGACGATGGCGACCCGCTGTCTTTTTCTGTCGTTCTTGAGACTCCTACAAAGTCTCGCGAACCTTGGCAATAGCCGTATCCAAATCTCGCGAATATTCATCCGCTTCAAATATCTAATCTTTCGTGCTCAGGAAGGATGGAACCTTCGCAGCACTTTCAACAATCTCACATGGCGTCTTCCCCGTCGAAGAGTGTATCGTGTTATTGTAGGCAAATTCCACCAAAGGTAAGTTCTTTTCCCATTGAGTCTTCTGATCCGAGATACAAGACTTCAATAAATCTAAAACCACTGAATTGGCAATCTCAGATTGCCCATCAGTCTGCAAGTGGAACGATGACGAGAACTGCAACCGCATGCCAATGTTCTCCCAAATTGCCTTCCAAAACAAACTCATAAATCTCGGGTCTCTGTCGGAGACAATCGTCTCAGACGTGCCATGTAATCGGAAAATCATCGTGATCATTCTGTGGAATCGGGAGATCAAAAATGAAATCCATTTCAATACTTTCCCAGGGGCGGGTGGGTATGGGTAAAGGCTGTAACAATTTCCTGTGCCATATGCCTGTCAAACTTGACCTTCTGGCATACTGCACACAAACTCTTCCACATCCTTTTTGAGTCTCGACCAAAAGAAGTATCTCTCTACCCCTAGTGGGTAGCAATGCCGCAGTGACCCGTAAAAGGTGGACAGTGGCATTCAGTCATAACCTTTTCCCTCAACGGCTGTGCAACGCACAACATAGTGTTTCTCATCAAGTAGCCTTCCTGAAGGGAGTATCCTGCTACTGTCTCCCCATCTCGTATCCGTGTGAAAATATCTGCAAAATCTGTATCTGTGGCATACTGATCGACCATATCCTCGAAGCTCCTGTGATGTATCGCGGAAATAGCCAGAACCAACGGTTCCCGAGACAAAGCATCTGCCACCACATTCTTTTGTCCCTGCACATGGACAATCTGGAAGTGGAACTGTGACAAGATGTTCACCCACAGCATCTGCTTTTCCGAAAGCTGCTTCTGTGATAAGAAGTAGCGCAAACTCTGATGGTGATAAGAAGTAGCGCAAACCGCCTGTAGTACGAACACAGTCCCAAGAAGCTTCTAACTTCATGGACATTCCTCAAATCGGGCCAATCACGGATAGTCTCTATCTTGGCCGGGTCCATTTGCACTCCTGCTGCTGACACAATGTGTCCCAAAAAGTGTATCTCTGGTAGGAAAAATTCACTTTTCTTTCCATTCATCACTAACGTGTGATCTGGTAATGCCTGAAAGACTTGAAGCAGATGAGCTCTGTGTTCTACCTTATTCTTGGAGAAAACAATGATGTCGTCAAAGAAAGTGCCAACAAATAGCCTGTACTCTCGAAAAATCCTGTCCATCATCTGGTTAAATGTCGCAGGAGCATTGGTTAAGCCAAAAGGCATCACCAAAAACTCAAATAACCCAAAAGTCGTCCGAAAAGCTGTCTTGTAGACATCTCTCGGCGCTATCCTGATCTGATGATATCCACTCTTGAAGTCAATCCTGCTAAAGCATGAGGATCCCTCTCACCTGTCGAGTATATCATCGATCCTAGGAATCGGAAATCTGTTCTTGATGGTGATTTCGTTGAGAGTGCTATAATCGATGCACATTCTCCAAGATCCGTCTTTCTTCAAAACCAACAACACTGGAGAGCAATACGGTGAAGTACTAGGCTGGACAAGACCCTTTTCCAAGAGGTCTTTCACTTGGTTCATAATCTCTTCATTTTGTGCTCGGCTCACACGGTAGGGTGGCCGGTTCGGTGACGTGCTTCCAGGTATCAGATCAATGGTTTGATCTTCAAGCCCTCTGAAAAGCAATCGGCATGAGTGTGGAGAAAAATCTTGGCGTTCTTTTGATCAGGTCAAAACATATTCAACCTTTATCCATCGTTCCATTCTCTCCCAAAAGAATGAGTAAAGAAACTGAAGTTCATCAAGTACAATCTCTAAGCCCTTCATTTGTCAAAGTCGCTTTCTCGGTCCGGTAGTCAACCACGGCATAGTTCAAGTGGTACCAAGGGATTCCGAGTAGAACGTCACTCGTGTGCCCTGAACACCCCTGTCATTGCAAACGAAGTTTGCCAATGCTCGGTGTAATGGCAACATCCCATCCGGGTGCCAGTCGAACTACCTCCGCCTGTGGCATCAGTCTTTCGGGCGTAATTCCAAATCGAGTCGCCAATTCCAAATAAAAGAAGTTGGCCTTGGCTCCTTCAAGAGCTTCCCGATCCTTCACTTTGCCCCAAAAGCGGCAAAGTTTGTACTTTCATTCATTAGATTCGGTGCAGGTCCCACGCCATGTGGTACCAGTTCTGCTTTTCTATCTGCCTTTTCTGCCACATTCCTCAGCTGCTCTCGAACTCTCAGGCCTGTCGTCGTCGTCTTTATCATTCTGTTCTTTCTGTGCCTTTTTAGGGCACTTCGCGGAGATATGTCCATGTTCCCTGCATCCAAAGCACTTCCCCTCTCTGATGAAGCGAGCTCTCTCCTCAGGAGTAAGCTTGGGTCGTGCATCCTTTTTCTTTGGGTTACTCTTTTTCTTTCTACTTTCATTCCCAGAAGTCTGTTCGGCTCGTTGTGTCATGGCCTTAGCTGTGGGGTAGGTCAAACTGCCAGAGTGAATGGCAAAGCCCCGCTTCGCATGACTCATCAACTCCTAAATAGAAGCTGACTTCTATTCCAAGCAGTGATCTCGGATCACTGTAGGTAGACCCAACGTAAACCGCTCAATCTGTTCTCCAGAATCTTTCACAATAAGGATTGATTGTGTCTTTCTTGGTCATCCGAAGATGGTTCCCAGCAGCTCGTATATCTCATTCATATTCTTGCGTTAACCAAGAAGAAATAAAAAGCTTCTTAAATTTCAGCCATTTAACTGGCGCAGTCTTGTTTAAAAGAAGCGTGGACCACGAAGTACGAGCATTCCTCTTAAAGTAAGAGGTAGCTCTCCGAATCTTGGAGTGCTTTCAATAGTGTCCTCCTGCGAAAGCGATGTCAAACTGCTGTATAAAAGACAAAGCCTTCGAAGCATTTGAGTATCCTAAAAAAGTATCAAACTTGATCGAGTGGCCACCTTCCTTAAACTCTCGGACTTTCTTGCTTTTATCTTCGAGAAAGTCATACTGGTTAGCTTTGTAAAAATTTTTCTTGTTCGCATAAAACTTTCCGTCATCAGAATCTGAGCTCTCTGTAGACGAGTCCTCAATAGAACTGTCAGTCTCTGGGCGAGATGTAGCCTTCTTTGCCTTTTTCTTGCCCTTTCCGAAGCTTTGTGTCTTGCTTCGCTTTTTGCTTTTTCTGTCTTCTTCGCTCGAGTCTGAAGAGCTAGAAGAACTGTCAAAAGAAGAAGAAGAACTGAGTAAGCCTTCAAACTTGACACGCTTCTTCTGTTTCTTTGCCTTGTCAAAAGTTGACTGACGACCCAAATAACCTGGAAAGTCAGTGCTTTTCTTCTGCTTTTTGCCGTGCTTTTTGGCTTTCTTTTGCGCGTCAAAAACTTGAGCAATCCGTGCATCAACCACGTTCGCCAGTTCCTTCTCCGTATATTTTCTTGGAGGCAGAAGGTTTCTTGAGAGCGGGTTTCGGGAGTGGTGTTGTGGTTCTCTGCCATTCCGTCTGTACCTCTTCCAAAGAGGTCTGGTTCATATATTTTGCCATCTTCGGGTCCTTGGCAAAATTGAGCATCATCTTTGTTGCATCGCCGATCAACTGGCGACGCTCCATCTCTCACCGCTCCGCCTGAGTAGGCCAAGGCGGGCCATACTCTCTGTCGGAATCCTCGTTGTGATCCCTGCCCGCATCTCCACATGCAGAGGGAGTCGACTGATCATTGACTGAAGCCACAGGTGCCGCGGAAAAAAAATTCGGAGATCGGCGGCCGTGCTCTGATACCACTGTAACAGACTTGGACACTCCAAGTCAAGAATCAACCGTGACAGCACCAAATAACCACTTCAAAACAAGCCACAGATCACAACAGATGTACACTGGCCTGGCGGAGTTCCGTGCCTAGAAATATTGGCCCCAAAGACTTGCGTCCCTTTCGGTATTTCTTTTTGTATTAATCAATCATCAAAGTACAAGAGAGTGGCTCGGGGTTCACTCTCAGACTCTGCGTCCAGATGCTCTGCGAAGTGAAGCCCTCACCACTTATTTAAAGATACAAGGGATGCCCAAAAGCTTCAAATCAAAAGCAATTGCTCTCTCTCTCTCTCACAGAGAGTCAAAACTTGAAAGCAAAAGCATTCTCTCTCTTTCTCATAAGGTAGAGAAAAAGCAAAATTTGCATCGCTCATCCTTCTTTTCTTTTTTTTTTAAATTAAAAAAAATTTTATAAGCCTCTGCGATTTCCGGAAATTAGGGTTTCTGGCAGAAATTAGGGTTTGCAGGAATTTTAGGGTTTCTGGCAGAAATTAGGGTTTCTGCTGTCCGCCACATCCTCACTTTGTGACAACATACCAGCAACAGGACAGGCAGGGTTCATGAGAGGTTTCTCCACTCTTGATCTGCTTTTGATGCTCACAGCCATTATTGAGGAGGGTAGACACCATGGCAGGAGGATTTATTGTAGCTTTGTGGATTTCTGCAAAGCCTTTCATACAGTGCCACGAGCCAGACTCATACGTAGATTACAGGACATGGGGGTGCCCATAGAGCTGATTTGGGGCAGGATAATGGTAGGGCAGGTACGCACTACTCAAGGCATGTCCGACATGGTTCACCACACAATTGGGGTGAAGCAGGGCTGTCCCCTATCTCCGGCTCTCTTTGGGATATATGTATAGGTGTTTTCAGATTATGTACATACAGAGGGTGATAGAGGTGCCCAGCTGGCAGGGACGTATATCCCGTTGCTATTATATCCTAATGATATTGTGTTGATCTCATATTCTCCAAAGGGGATGCAACGTCATTTGGATGCGTTGCATGTATTTGCACAGGATAGTGGATTGTCTATGAACCTTGGTAAGACCAAGGTACTATGTTTAACACTACGGTGCAGTGGATAAGGAGGTCCGCCCCCACCTTTACATATGGTCGAGAGACTGTGGAGTATGCAGATGCATATACTTATCTTGGGGCGGTTTTCAGTGGTCCAGTATTTTCCCTGAGGCGTGCAACAAATATGAGATTGACCAAAGCCTATGCAACATTGGGGAGACTTGAGAGGATATGTTCGCAGGTTCAGTTCCAGGAACCTCGGACAAAGCTTTGGCTCTTTGATACTTTGGTCACTTCGGCCATGTTGTACGGAGTGGAGATATGGGCCCCCTCAGTCGATCATCATAGCAGAGCTGGCAATACGGATGGATGGAGATGTATGGAGAGGCCTTGGTGTCTATGATTTCTCGGATGATTAGGGCCAAGGCCTCAAGACCACATGACATTGTTAGGGCGGAGCTCGCTGCTCCTTTATTGGTAATGGAGGCACTCACTCAATCAGTTTCATTTATGCATAGCACCTGGGCTCTCCCTAGAGACAGATATGCTCGATTAGCACTAGAGTCTTCGCGACAATTGGCATTTTAGGGAGATAGATCATGTTGGTATTCAGAAATGGCATCTTGGTTTCAATTACATGGCTTTAGTATGGATCGGCTACCCCCATTTCAGTACTCTCTGAATGCACCCTCCCATCTCTCTCACTAGGGCAGAGATTACCAAGATCATCAGACAGGACTTGATTCAATTGGATACAAAGAGGACATGGATACAGCCTACACATGAGTTGGGTACAAAGATGGATTTCTATAGAGAACATCTTCTCCAGCTTACGGAGGATGGTTTTGTGATCAGACCAGGATACATGGATACTCATCTATCCCACGGGATACAATGTGCTATCGGTCAGATATGCACATCCTCACATCAGCTAGAGATCGAGACAGGCAAATTTAGAGGAGTACCCGCTGAGTCGAGGATTTGTCTGGTGTGCCAGATAGAGCCCGAGACACAGCTACATTACATATGTCACTGCCCAGTATACTATGAGATACGAGGCCGCTTTCACTATCTATCCAGAGAGGGTTTTGGACCAGTTTCTAGAGTCATGAGATACAAGGATCAGAAATGCCTCGGATTATACTTACTGGAGATTCGCAGACACAGAGAGGACCTCTTGAAGAGAGGCACAATGAGAGAGAACCAGCGACAGCAGCAGATTACAGATTTCTGGCATACTGCTTGATCGGGCGATAGAGTTGGGGCGGTCCCGTCGCCCACGGATGAGGGGGCCTTCTCGACATCGACGCAGATTGCGACAGAGGATCCATACCATACTGGCGCGACATAGGAGCCGTCATGACAGAGTGCTTACCATGGAGGACATTGAAGCTCTACAGCCTTTTGGATACTGATGTCTCTACTGTCAGAGAGCTCCATTGTACCTACCAGCCCACCCCCCCCCCCCTCTTTTGTTCATATCAGCTTTCATCCCACCCCTACCCACTATTTTCTTTTCAGTTCTTTGTACTTTTTGCACCCAGACTTGGTATTATATTCACCTTTTGGTCTCATAGGTCATTTTAGCCTTTTGAAGACGTTAATATTACATTTCGTTTCATTCATCCATCCATCTCTCTCTCTCTCTCTCTCTCTCTCTCTCTCTCTCTCTCTCTCTCTCTCTCTCTCTCTCTCTCTCTCTCTCTCTCTCTCTCTCTCTCTCTCTCGCTCTCTCTCTCTCTCTCTCTCTCTCTCTCCAACATAGAAGCAAGGATTTTTATTGTTTGTTTTTCACAGATGCCCAAAGTGGATTGTAAATCAAGATGTATCTGATCGGTCCCATACATCATGTTCGGCCTCCCGATAACGTTAATATAATCTTTCTTTCTCTCTCCACGGGGGGGGGGGGGGGAAAAAAGCAAACTCTGTTTCTCTAGCTGAGTATAAAAAAAAAAAAAAACCCCTTCTGTCCATCCATCTGAGTCTTTCTAGATGGAGATTACTTAACTTATTATAAAAAATAAAACCGTTTATCCATCTAAGTGTCTCCATCTTCTAAACTCAGATTTTTCAAGATTGTATCCCAGAGTGTAATGTAAATTAAGATGTATATGATTGGTCCCATAGGCCGAGTTTAGCCTCCCAAAAACGTTAATATAATCTTTCTTTTCTTCTTTCTTTCTCTCTCTCTCCAAAAAAGGCAAACAAACTCTGTTTGTCCATCTATCTAAGAGTCAAAAAAAAACACCCGTCCGTCCATCTAGCGGAGTGTCTCTCTGCAATGGAGATTACTAAACTTGGATTTTTCAAGATTGTAGCCTATTTAAGGAAGTAATCAAGGTTTATAGCAATCCTGTAAGGAGTTTTTATTGATACTTCCTTTGTGCATAAATCTTCAGTAGCTTCTATCTACAAGAATCTTCATCCATACAAATAGTCTTCAGTGTGGAGTACAGCATCCTAATGAACTTTAACATTCAAGAGCTACCCAGAAGGGCATAAAAGAGAGGCAAGACTGAAAATTCGAGGCCTCAACCAATGAAATCTCCCAAAGTAAAGTTCCAGGTGGTGCAACTACAATAGGTTCATTTTGAAACTCCAAAGAAGTAATGAGCAATATAGAGGAAAGCCAAGATATCTTCATTGTTTATAAAAATTGCCAAGAAAAGTCTGCGATGTAGCAAACATCGTTGACTCAGCCAAACAAAAGGAACTAGAAAAAGTTACAATGACATGCAAAATTGGGAAAAAAGCAAGATGAGCTAAACTTAGAAGTTAGAACATAGAAAACGAAACTTTACCTGCACAATCTGGTGCCCTGATAAAGCTTGCACACGCTGAGGAAAAAGTGCTTCAATTATCATTTCACCAAGACCAAGCTGGCCTCTTTTGGACTTTCCCCATGCCCATAGAGACCCATGAGCATCGATTGCCATGGAAACAACACCAGAGCCTGCTGTATCTTTTATCTCCACATTTTCCAGACCTTCCACCATCCGTGGATGATTACATTGCTCCCTGGGAATAAATATTGTGAGTATCTTGTATTGACTACAAGCTCTACTTCAAAGACTAGTTTGAGATGTTTCAAACTCAGCATTATCATTCACTACATACTGAACATGAGCACATTATGTAGAGGGTCCATACCAGAGTTACCCAAACCACGGAACGCGAACGACGACGGGAACGGCGAGGAACGGGAGGCATAAAAAACACCCAAAGAATGCAATTTTTAGTTTGTAGCCTTGTAGGCTTGAAAGAGGGAGGGAGAGGACAGAGATTGTAGCCTTACAGACTTGAGAGCCTGAAAGAGGCTAGAGCTTGAGACTCGAGAGGGTAGAGCTGAAGCCTTGATAGCTTGTGTGCAATGTGAAAGTAAGGGGTGGGGGGGAGGGGCATTTTATAAGGGGGAGGCTCAGAAAAAAAAAGACACTTCTGTTCCTGCCCGTTCCGCTGTTCTGGCCTGTTTTGACCCGTTCCGGCTCTGCCGTTCGTGTATCACCTACCGGTCTGGAACAGCCAGCCATTCTGACTCGTTTCCCGCAGCCTACAGTGCCCAAAATGCCGTTCCGGCGTTCCAGGGGCCAAAACCTGCCATTCCCGATAGCACTGGTCCTAAGCATCTCAAAATTAAAGATTTTCAATGCAAAGCATTAGAGGCTAGGAATTTTGCCCATTACCACTTGAAATCGACAATAAACACTCGACAGGAGAGGAAACAAGAATACAGTGAGAAATGAGAAAGTGTAGCGTGGATAGTGTCTCGTGCTCTCTACAATGGGTGCTCCTCAGTGCAATGTGCGTGACATCTCACTCAAACAGAATGAAAACACAGGAAACAATAGATAACAGCAAATCAACACAGAGACACGGCAGCAGACCAGAACATATGGACTCGACTATATCGAAGGAACCAGTACAGACTCTAGCGTGGCAGCACACTCAGCTCCAGGCCAAAACTCACGGGTACAATGGGGGTGTCGAGGCTCAGATGTGCAGGGATGGTGCAGACGTGCTGTGTGTATAGACTCTTTACTCTAGACGACGACACTCGACCATATATGAAGAAGATGATAATGATGACCCAACAGCTACTACTCATATGTCCAACCATAAAGAGCCACCAACGGCTCATAAATGTCAGCCATCAAAGTCTATCTCCATACTGAGTGGTGGTGGTGACCTGGCCACGATGTCCACTAGACCACCGTCCGTATCCCTGCCACGTGTCATTGCCAAGCCCAGAGAGTCCGTCCAGTGTGAACCAGACCAGACCAACTATACTAACTGTGTCTCCTGTGAAAGTGACACTGTAGCCTGCTACACGTTGCCCGCCACAAGACCGCTCACCGTCTCGGTGAGAGGAATACTGAAAAACTGTGAAAGAAAACCACTATGTCTCACACCATGTGGCCATTTGGAGTTATTGGGCTACCAGCCTTTCCACCATCTGTCTCATGTCATGTCTCTTCTCTCTCTCTCTCGTGCCATTGTCTCTCTCTCCCTCAACATCCGCTGCACACTCTGACATGGTATCAGAGCACAACGGTGCTAGATCTGCCATCGCCATCAGCCAGGAGGCCATTTCGGAGAGTTTCATTGCGAAGAGATCCTTCAAGCCTACCTGCGTTTTTCAGCAAGGGCTGCGTTTATTGTGGGTTGTTGGCGTTTTTGCAACTCTCTCTCCATCACCATCCTTCTCCTCCTCCTGACGTCTCCTCTCACACACCTCTGGTTGCCAACGTTTTTTTGTGCCTTGCGTTTTTGGCTGGCCTAGCGTTTTTTGCAGCAGAGGGGGTCTTTTACACCTAGCGTTTTCAGCCTTGGTATCCTCAGCGATTGGACACTCCCCTTCCCTGCCGGATCTACATCTCTTTGGCCACGAGAAGCTTCTTCCATTGCTGTCCATTACCAATTGTTGGACCTTCCACATTCATATTTGGGACTGTTTTGCGGATTTTCAGCCGGTTCTTTGGTGCCCCTCCCGTCCTCTTGCCTCAAGCTCCGGCATCCGGTGCCTTTCGACACTAAATGGATTGCTGAATGCTCTATTTACAGTAGCGTTTTCAGCCCCCTATTGCTGCGTTTTTTGGCATGGACAGCACCTTACCTTGGCCTCATCAGTGACTTCTCGGATTCCCTTCCTGATTCACAGGTCTTTACCCCCTACCCACACCCGTGTGGCGCTTACATGACGTGTTTTCAGATCACATTTCAGCTTTGCTCCTTCTTCGACATTGAGACGTGGACTCAAATATAGGTTCTGACACAACGGACGGATCTCCCTCGACATTGAAAATCTTCCCTCCTCGAGGCTCTCTTGCCCTCGGGAAGATGCAGGGGATTGGATTGATACAGGTACGTATGTGGACACAGCTTGTGTTTTCCACCGCTATTTCTTCCTCAGTAACCCTCCCTCCCTCTCCCTCGACTGTTGTCTCTCTATTTGGGATTGCCCTATTCACCTCCTTCATTGGTTCTCTGTATGATAGTCCCGTGCCTCTTGGCACATCAGACACTTCTTTTGGACATGTACTCCTAGGTGTGAGTATACTTCAGCAACTAGATGCCTGCATGGTCTCTTCCAACACACTGC
This sequence comes from Adiantum capillus-veneris, assembly GCF_014529385.1. NCBI lineage: Eukaryota > Viridiplantae > Streptophyta > Polypodiopsida > Polypodiales > Pteridaceae > Adiantum > Adiantum capillus-veneris. The sequence goes on along the minus strand of NC_140944.1, from coordinate 71,502,925 downwards.
TTCATGGTGGCTCTTTTGTCTTGCCTCTACTTGGTAGAGCTTCTTCCTTGCTTCTGCTTGGTCCTATGGATCCTCCAGTTGCCGTTTGGATGTACCTATGCACTACTTACACGGTGAAGACCTCATGGATATTCCTTGCTTTGCTGGTCTACTCCGAGGCTATGACTTCTACAACACCGGTCCTTCTTCCCGATGCATCCTCTCAGCTGTCCTTTACCTTACCACACTCCATTACTTTCCCGGGGGGGAGTTCTCCTATGTCGCGTGTCTTCACGCCTTGCACTTGCAGACTCTCTCTTGGATTTTTTTTCCAAACCCCGGTGGTGGATGTGCCCCCACAGGTTGACTTTCCACAGGATCTCCTCCGACTCTTTTGTCCAATATTGTGTGTCTGCCATGGAACGACAGATCATATCGCAGCTTATATACCTTCGAGACGACTCCTCTCCCGGAAGATTGTAGATACTGCGGTCAATACATGGATGGATTGCTTATCCTGTCATCTTGTCTACTATGGTGGACGATGCCTTCCCTATTGAGCCTCTTTGTCCTAATCTTCCTCCCTCTTCTACTAGAGCTTCTTTGACTTGGATTTGCTACTGATTTCCCACCTCGGCAGTTTTCCTCTCCTCTTGGTCAGAGTGCTCCTCTTCAGGGGGGGTCCCCATGTCTTGTCTCATGTTGCTACATTGGGTTCCTCCATCCCAATGATGATCATCACCTATGGGCTATTGGATGCTCATCTTAGGTCATTTCCGTATATAAATCCTCTTCAGATAAACCCATTGTCCCACGTCTAGAATCCTTGGAGATCTCTTTTGATTAGCATAAGTGGTGACTCGATCACGAGCCGTTCTTATACTATCCTTGGCCAATTCGAGCATATCATACAAGAAATCACGAGCTTGGCGATCCTTGACTTTCTCTAAGCCAAGAGCGATCGGGGATTTAGGCTCAAATCCATACATCAGCATGAATGTGCTAACTTTAGTAGAAGAATGCTTGCTACTATTGTAGGCAAACTCTAACTCTGGAAGATACCTTTCCCAATCAAACTTCCTACGAGAGACATAAGCTCTCAACGTCCTCTAACGTTTTGTTCATCCTCTCTAATTGTGCATCGGACTCAAGATGGTCAAAAGACGACATACTCAACTTCGTTTGAAGATGAGCAAACACATCTCGCCAAAATCGCCCATTGAACTTAGTTTCTCGATCACTGACAATATCCTTTGGCAGACCATAAGGCTTGTAAAGCTGGTCGACAAATAAGACTGCCAACTCATGGCTTTTTACTGTCGACTTCGTTGGTATAAACTTCGCCATTTTTGTGAGTCTATCGACCACAATCCAAATGGCGTCATTGTCCCAACTAGTATTTGGAAACCCAACGATGAAGTCCATGGAAATACTCTGCCACTTGGCATATGGGATTTCCAATGAATGTAGCAGGCCTGCTTTCCTAAGGCGCTCTACCTTATTGACCTGACACTGAGTGCATCTCTTCACATAGCTCTCTATGTAAGAGCGCATCCTTGGCCAATAGAAATATCGGGAATCCTGTTGAGTGCATCAACAATTCGATTGCTGGATCCTTTTCTATGATGGATCTCAAAGTTAAACTCTTGCATAAGTTCAACCCATCTAGCCTTCCGACCTCCGAGATCACCCTGATCACAGACATAGCGCAAGTAGTGATGATTTGTCCATGCAACAGACGTAGATCCATAAAGTAGTGTCGCCATTTCCTCAAGGCGTGGACTGCGGCGTAAAGCTCCTTCTCATATGTTGGATAACGGATCTCAACGCAAGAAAGTTTCTTACTTTCAAACGCAACAGGACGTCCATCATGGTATAACGCCGCACCAATGGCATAATCACTAGCATCCGTTTCAACCACAAACGGTTTGCTAGGATCCACAATGTGCAATATTGGCGCTGTAGTCGCCAAGTGCTTTAGTGTCTGAAAGCTCTCGTCGAGACGCTCATTCCAGACAACATGGGGATTACCTTTACGGTGAGGACCCGAAGTCTTCGGCCCTTTCACCCCTCCTTTTAAGGGTTGCGTAAGTGGAGTAGCAACTTTAGAGTAGTCCTTGATAAATTTGTGAAAAAATCCTGTAAAGCCTAAAAAGGACTTTACTTGGCGCACATTCTTCAGAATGGGCCAATTTTGCACTTTATCCAACTTTTCAAGGTCGACGTGAATTCAAGCGCGAGTAATGATGTGACCCAAACATAAAATCTCTTTCTCGAACATTTCACACTTAGAAGCCTTAGCATAAAGCTTCTCAGTTCTCAGTACTTTGAGAACTAAGCGTATATGCTCTAAATGCTCAGATAAAATCCGGTTGTAGATCAAGATGTCATCGTGAAATACAACAACGAAGTTGCCTAGAAATGGTCTCAGCAAATCATTCATCATCTGCTGAAACGTAGCTGGAGCATTGGTCAAACCAAAAGGCAAGACCACAAATTCATAGCGACCATAACGTGTATGGAAACCCGTCTTAGGAACATCTTCCAGTTTGATCCGTATTTAATGATAACCTGATCGCACGTCTATTTTTGTAAAATACAACACCCCATGGAGCCGATCTATCAGATCGTCCATACGCGGGAGCGTTTTATAATAATGACCGGCCACACTAGCTAGGTTCACACTACGTCCGCCTGGACACTGGACGCCCATCCCGACGTCATCTAGGCTAGATTCCCTCTCCTGTGAGCGGGACATAACAGGAAGAGATCCCCCCGTCATCCATAAGCCACAATCTCGTACAAAAGTGTAACCAAATCATCAACCTGCTACCCATCGGATAGGTAGCTCCATCGACAATTCCAAGAAAGGTGTGCATTTGCAAAAGGCACAGCAAATCTGCCAATCCATCTCCTCGAAGAAAACACAGCCATGGAAACTTGCTCCATAAGTGTTGAAGAAGATCCTATATTTTTCCAAACACTTCTCTTTGAAGAAGAAGCTGGAAATGAATAGCTCCCCCTCTGGATCCAACCAACAACCGCATGATTGCTCCCCTTACGAGAAGGCACGGCAACATGACTCTATCTGGGGAAATCGAAAGCAATCACACATCCTGAAGCCTCCATCGGGTTCCCCTCGGTGAAGAGAGGTCGGGGTAATCAAGGGTAAAGACGGGAAAGTCGTAGACGAGGATCCAAGGCCTCCACATACCCAAATTTGCCCCAAACTCGGAGAAAACCAGAAAAAAACCGCAAGCTTCTTCTCTCTCAATCATGTCCAAAAGGCTACCCGATCAGCCAAATCTAAGCCTCCAAGGTGGTCGTGACATCTAAGGCTCTGATACCATGTCAAGAGGTGGCAGCAGAAGATGCAATGAAGACAAGGACTAACTCGTGATCTGGTGGACACCTCGACTCCGATCTAGAACACCTGCAATGCCAAACACATGAACAAGGCACACCTGTGGAGAAGAGATATCATTGAGGTAGAGAGAGACAGGACATCTGAGAATGAGAGAGAGAGAGAGGAAGAGAGAGAGAGATCTGGGAAAGGCTCTCCATGCTGATAACAAGCTACTCATACAAGTGACCAAGGGTGGTCACTTCTATGAGACCTGACATGCCAGCTAGATAGACCCGAGGGTCCTCCATAGAACTGACATGCCAACTAGATAGACCCGAGGTGCACACAACTGCGACGGCTACTGGCACTGCCAACTGCTCCTGTACAACTGATTCGACCATCACAATGGCCAGCACCCCAAGAAGATTTGAGAACAAAGCCATCTGGAACTCCTCCTAGCCGGAAGGCGAATCTGAATGGAGGGAGAGAGACGGGCCTCAGGGCCACCATCAAAGCATTGGTTGCCCTCTAGGGGATCTAGGATCTTTCGCCTCCAAGCCCTCCTCATGCTACTCTGAGGAAAAACGCTAGGGGTGCAAGGAAAAACGTTGGGCTGCCTGCTGGGAAAAACGCCAAGGCTACCAACTACTGAGCTCTATCTACTGCCCATCGAGACACCCAAGGGAGGGTGCCCCTCTTTGGGGTTGTCACGAGGCTGTGGCAACCACTAACCTTAGCTGTTGGTTTCTTTCCCTTGATTTTTATTTGATTTTTGGGACCCTCTTTTTGAAGTCACAAATGACCGGACATTGTGTGGCCAGTGTGAAACGGCCGACGGCCGAGTGTCACCCGCAATTAGGAAGGGCAAGTCTCCACAAGATGGTCAAGCCAGTCAGCACTAAAATCCGAAAAGTAAAAGGGTGTCTAGGCTCAGTTCAAAGTCATTTAGGCCCCTCCCTACATGTTATGAGTCGGTGGGTACTAGGAAAATAACTCAAAAGAGGCAATTTGGACACATGGCAGTAGAAGAGCAACCTGCAGGCCACACTCACTTTCCAGAAGCCTCATCCATGAGGGGGCACCCATTTTGAGAGAGGGGGCCGATTTTTGGCTTCATAAGTGACTACAGTGTGTGTGTGTGAGTAGTGGGTGCAGGTGATCATAGCTTTAATGGAAAGCTTGCCTTCTCCCTTGTCTCATGTAGCGCGATGATTTGCTATCGTGCATCTCTCTCCCCCCTTTGCACATATGGTAATGCCCCACTAGTTGAGCTTCTCAGTTGACCATGTACATGTAAGGTGCAGCGGAAGTGAATGTTGAACTTTGCTCAAGATGAGTGCTCCGAACTGTGCTCAAGGGTTCCTTTTACTTACGGAAGGGAGAGCCTTCCGTTCCTTTAGTGAGAGAGTGCAATGTTCACAAACAAAGTGAATAACACTGTGAATGAAAGTGCTGAGACTGAGAGAGTGAGAGAGAGAGAGAGAGAGAGAGAGAGAGAGAGAAGAATACGACACCAGACGGTTGTCAAACCCTCCTCCAAGGGCCCCCTTCTCTATGGCAAGAGAGGTCTATGCTATTGATTACACAAATCTGGTACAATGGTCTAGATGCAATGGACTTGCCAACGATGTCAACGACAATGATGACGACAACGAGGACGGGCTGAAATCTAAACCTTGTTTGGCATGTCCCATAACTCTCTGAATAGAGTCAGACTGTTGTTGTAGACAATACCGTCGAATCTCTTTTGGAAAACCACAACAAAATCGCTCAATTTGGTCCCTCAAAGTGACCCTCCCAAAGAGGACACTGGCAAATAGGTATCCCAAACTCTCTCGGAGTGATCTAAAGTATCTTTCTTAGTCATTCTTAGATGATGCCAAGCCGTCATGACATCTTCTTCATATTCTTCGATTATCCAAGCATAAGTGAAAATTCTCTTAAATATTACCCACTTCTTAAGTGCTTCTCTGAGTAACAACAGAGTAGAACACCATGTTTGTGCATTTCCTTTCAAGTAAGATGTCGTCCTTTGCACCTTGGAGCGAACCAAAAACCGACCTCCCAAGAAGGTGACTTCAAACTACTATATGAACTCAAGAACTCGATGGGTGTCCTGGTAGCTGGAAAACATGTCAAACCTGACTGCTTGACCCCCAACCTTGAACTCCCGAGCCCTTGGTCTTCTTGTTTTTTTTCTCAGTGTCAGAAAAGGACGAGCTCTCTTCCTCTAAACTGCTAGATGGCCTTCCATGCCTTCCACACTTTTACAAAAATTTGCTTTACTGGATTTTCTGACTCTTTGCTTTTTCAAAGATGGCCTTCCATGCCTTCCACACTTTTTCAAAAATTTGCTTTTCTAGCTTTTCTGACTCTTTCTCAGCTTCTTCCGCCTTTTCTCATCCTCTCTGGAACTAGAGGACGACAAACTGTCAGACTCTTTGAAGACAAAGAAAAATCTGGGTCATCCTCGAAACAAACTGGAACCGGCCTGTAGGGTGGTAAACTTTAGCTTTCACTCGAATCTTTACACTGATTAACATTACTTGAACTTCACGACACGAAGAAACCTCGCAAATAAACCTGTGACTGGGAATTACACTTCAAACAAAACACGGCTTGGTAGCTAGAGAGCTCCCAAGCAGAGAGCCACACCCTGCTGGCCCCAAAGACTGGCACCCCTTTTGGTGTTTCTTTATTCTTATTGCACTCCAGAAAAACCATTAAACTTCTACAAGCTGTCCCACTTTCAACGGGCTGAAATTCTCCTTCTCTCGCCCAATTTCGGTAGCACAACCACAGTAGAAGTCTCCACGGACAAAATCCCAAGTAAACGGTGACTTTCCACGCAATTTAGAGCACTTTACAAAACCTGGCAAGAAATTACAGCACGCTGAAATCTCTGTTTTTGGCCTCCAATTTGCGCCAAAACACCTACTTGGTGATTCCCTAGCTTCTCCGAAGCTCGTGGGACCTGTAGGCATCAAAATTGACCAAAACCCTAAACCTACAAAAAATTACAGCAAGCTGTAATTCTCTGTTTTGCGCTCCGATTTGCGTGCCGATCACTCTTGTGGGTAGGCCTCGAGCTCCCACACCTGTAGGGTCACTTGCCCTCTGAATTAGACGAGATTTCTCGCAGGAAATCTCTAAATTGTCTTGTACAAGCACCCGAGTCTTTCGGGAGGCTTCCCTGACATTATCTTGCAGTTTAGGCGCAAAACCCTAAACCTGCAGAAAAAAAACAGCAGGCTGTAATTTTCTGTTGCGCATTGTTTTGAGCGAAGCAAACACATCTACGTGTGTCTCAAAGGATCCAGCACGCAATGGGACAATTCCCCTGTAAATCAGACGAGTTTTCACGCGAGAAAAAACTCTATTTTCGCATTCCTCGATAGAATTGTGCGTACCTGACGGGGATTAGCACTTAGCTAATCCAGTTCCTGTACAGAAGGCTCTTTCCTTGGCAAACGCGCATAAAACCCCCAGAATTGTACATGGTCATTTGAGAAGCCCAGCTAGAGGAGCATTACCATATGTGCAAAGGGGAGAGAGTTGTGCGCGAGAGAAAATCATCACGCTACATAGAGCAAGGGAGAAGGCAAGCTTTCCATTAAAGCTATGATCACCTGCACCCACTACTCACACACACTGTGTTCACTTATAATCCAAAAATCAGCCCCCCTCTCAATTTCGGGCGCCCCCAGCTCGGATAAGAGACTTTGCAGTGTGTGCTGATCTGCAGGTTGCGCAATGTGTCCTGTTTGCTCCTATTGGTTTAATTCCTAGTACCCACCAACTTATAAAGTCCTGTCGAGGGGCCTAAATGACTTTAACTGAGCCTAGCCACTTCTATACTAGTCGGAGTCGGATTCCAGTGCCGATGGGCCCAACCATCTCATGGCTGCCTGGCCTTGACTCCTACGAGTCGGCCAACAACGGTTTCACACTGGCCACACAATGTCCGGCCATTTGTATTTTTAACAAGAGGGTCCCAAAAATTAAATAAAAATCAAGGGAAAGAAACCAGTAAATATATATAGTGGTTATCACAATCTCGTGACACGAACACTACTTACCACCTCGAAAGTTGACTTCCGGCCCAAATAACAGCGGAAATCCGTTGAGTTCCTCTTCTTCCGAAAGTACTTTAAGCCTTTCCTTAACTGGTTCATCTTCTTTTCAAGAGCTCTGCCCAACTCTTTTTGCGAGTACAGTTTCCGCTTCTCTACACTCGACTTTCCTTTCAATTTTCTTACTGCCTTTAGATGAGAATCGACGGCCTCTCACCATCTCGAGTGAATCTCATCAATCGGGTCATTCTTCAAGTGATTCACATATTTTGGGTCTCTTAAGTACTTGATCAATCTCTTCACACACATGTCAACCTATAGTTGAAGTTTGTACTCTGCTTAGGCAAGATCCCCCCCCCCCCCGGCCCGCCCCGGGAATTTTGCCTAAATCTTTGTTGGTTTCTTCTATTCCCACGCTGGGTCTCATCTTTTCTTCATCTCCCCGCAGACCAAAGGTCAAAGAAGTGTGTTTCTATCAGATTCTTCGCGAGAACCCATGTATGTTGTAGAAAGGATCCGATCCTCCATAGAAGAAGAATGGCTCTGATATCACTATTACAAGCTTCGATACTCTAAGCGAGAAATGAATAGCAACACACAAACAAAAACTGCAAAATCGTTGAACTTAGAGAGGAGGCGAGTCGACATGGCACAACGGAGTTCTGCAATGGCCCCAAAGACTGGCGCCTCTTCCGATATTTCTTTATTATTGCTCTTCGCAAAGTACAACTCCGGAGGGTCCAATTCTCTCCGAGAATTTGCGTCCAGATGCTCTCTGAGAGGGCCAAGATGCTCTCTGAGAAGTGGCCCTCTGGGCACTTATAAACTTACAAGGGATACCCAAAAGTAGAGCCCCAAAAGCATCATGTTCAAAAGCATTCACGCCCAAAAGCGTTTGCTCTCCCACGCAAAACTACAAGAAGCCAGCCAACATAATTTACGAAAATCCGTATAACTGTGTCACGTCAACAATCAGCGCAAATCACATGCGCGCGCGCACACACGCACGAGATTATTCGAGCAGAGCTAGCTGCCCCTCCCCTAGTGGTCGCGGCACTTACTAGATCAGTCTCCTTATGCACACTTTATGGGACCTCCCAAATACAAATATGACCTCATGGTTTCAGCATGGACAATTGCCCCCCTTTTTCCAGTATTCTATGGATGCACCCTCTCTGACTCTCACACCAACAAAGAATACAGACTCATCCGCCAGAACTTGATTCAGCTAGATAATAGGAGGACATGGATACAAACGACATAGGAGTTGGGCACAAAGAGGGCTTTCTATAGAGAGCATCTTCTCCAACTCACGGGGGATGGCTTTGTGACTAGGCCCAGATACATGGGTACACACTTATCTCATGGAATATGATATGCTATTGGCCAGATACGCACATCTTCAACCTGAAGAGCAACTATCACAACAGAACACAGCTCAAGAGGTGCACACAAGGTCTCAAGGACAAATCTCTCTCTCTCTCTCTCTCTCTCTCTCTCTCTCTCTCTCTCTCTCTCTCTCTCAAAAATGTGTGTGTGTGTGTGTGTGAGAGAGATGTATGTATTCACAACACACGTTTTTGTGTGTGTGTGTGTGTGTTGCAATGAAAAATGTAGTCTCTGCTCTCGTGTAGATTTTCCAATTTCATTTCATTTCATTTCTCTGTCACCCCGGAAGTAACTCTTCGCATCTGATCTCTGGAAGGGAGATCTAGACGTGCACAAATGCGGGGAACCTCACAACATCGATGGAGGCTGCAGCAAGGGATCTGGATCCTTCTAGCTCGACATGCGAGATGCCAAGTCACAGTACTGACCATGGAGGATATTGATGAGGTCCATCATTGACTGATGAGGGATATCCTGTGACTTTGCTGATCATACACCCCACCCATTATCCACTACCTCCATTGAGATTGTATCACTAATTGTATCAGCCCTCACTTGTTATATCAGCTCTTACTCCCTCACTTATTATATCAACTCTTACTCATACCCTACACATTTCCAGATAACTGCTTGGCTCCCTTCCAACAATTTCAGATATTACAGTAGTTGTAGTACCCCTTCACCGTTTTTGGTACTAGACATTGTATGAGATTCACCACTTTGTAACTTTTTGCTCTCATAGGTCACTTTGGCCTTTACGTGTAAAGAAAATGCAGGAACAGTTTTTTGTGCTTCTAGCTTTTTGGCA